>NW_005054365.1:3817333-3824687 GCF_000277835.1 Geospiza fortis
ACGCCGCTGCGCAAGCTGCTGCCCGAGGTGGACAGTGAAGGTACCGTGGCGGCCCCGCGGCTTCCCCGGCTGCTGTGTGTCCCAGAACTGTCACGGTGTGCGTTAGTCCCGGCTGGATGATAAAGGGACATGACAGACCCCCCTTTTGAGCTCCACAGAATCCCAGCTGCCAGTGGAGGTTCACAGAAACCGGCACAGAAACAAAGGGTGCAGCACGGGCCTGGGGTGGAACTGGGGTAACTTTATTTGATGGTAAAACTCCCCAATTCCAGGGTCCCAGGCCCTGAACTGGGGGCAAACAACAGCTTATAAACTGGGGGAGGTCTCAGGGGAGGATACAATCTCTAGCTAATCGGGAGAGCTGGGGGTGGAACACAAGGCAGGGAATACAATGTGTAAACCAATGAAGGATTTCAAGGGAGAGGAACAGCTTGGGACAGGAGGGGTTAACACCTGGGTATGGGAGGGGGTTTGAAACTTGGCAGGGAGTAACTAGATAACAGACAGAGAAACCCCACTTAACTAAACTGAATAACAAAAAAGCAAGTCTGTGCTGCTCTAAAGACAGGGGGAGAAAAATACAGAGGGATTACAAAACCACAAATGAAACAGTAAACATGCCAAATTAAATAACACACTGCAACAGCCATGTCCTCGGAGCTGCTTCTGGGAGTGCCATAGGAGCTGCCCTGCAAGGCCCAGGGCCTGAGCGCTGGGGAAGGGGATGCACATCCCTGGGGCTCCCGGCTGTAGCTCAGGTGATGGAGCCCCCGGCCGAGCACTCGTCATGCTGTGGCTCGCTCACAGGTGGCTCCTAAGGGTGAGACACACTTCCAGGGCCCTTTGGAGGTGCACCCCTGGCTCCCCGTGTGTCTCCCTGAGCTGTGAGCGAGGGCTCAGCCCAGAGGCTCTTTCCAAGTCTGCTCCCTCGCTGCGCCTCTGGCCTGAGCACAGCTGTGCAGCACTGCAGGACAGGCCCTTCCTCACAAACACCCCGCTCCTGGGGTGTTACAGACAGGAACTGACCAGGGCTCTCCTGAGCTCCTTCTGAGGGCTAAACCAGGCCTGCTTTTGGGAAGAGGCCAGGAGCAGGCTCAGCTCATGCTCTGGAGTGACTCTTCATGTGAGAGGTGCCGTGCCTGGCCTTGGTGACGCCATGGGCCCAGGGCTGTGTCAGCCTCCAGCAAGCAGCAGCAGATTTATTCCCTGCCGTGGCTGCAGGAGGAAAGGTCACCCCTGCCCCTTACATTATTCACTGTCATTTCCCTGCCTCCCTGACCCGTGGTGCATCACAATATATAACCCATAATGGGTTGTTGTGACCTTACGGAGCAATTGACTCCTTCCTGCTTAATTAGTCTGAGCCATGAGTTAATCTCACAGGAGACAGTCAGAAATGGGTTAATGTGTGAGCTCTGGGGCAGCACATGTGGCTGTCCTTCCTGCAGAGGGGTTCTGCCCCTACAGAAACCGTCCCATTCACACAATTGCACCTTCAGTGGGGATGATCCTGGAGGTTTCAGTACGAAGCTGTGTCTGAAGAAAGGCATTATTCCTATTTTTGTTGCCTGAACTCAAAGGCACTTTCCCATGAAAGGATCAACTGGATAAGCAACAGCTTCAGTGGTAGGATTTTACCTTTTCACGTAACCTCAGTAAACTGAATCATCAAAGCAATCACAGCCAGCCCTCTACATTTAGGTTTAATTGCACCTAAATTCCCTGTCATCACAAAAAGAGTTCATGCACCACAGTCCTTCTAAAATTATTTTACCCACTCAGAATTCTTCAAACATTAATGGGTAAAATAATTTCATGGCATCGGTCACGCCAAAAGCATTTAAAAATTGCAGTTAATCTAATCAGCCCCAGTGGGGCCTAAAAGGTGAAATCAGCTGTCTGAAACACAGTACGCTTGTCAAATGGATCTGAAGGTGTGGAGTCAGATCACAGTGCCTTCCAGAGGCCTTTGTAGGGTGGGATTCCAGCTCTGTGCTGGGCTGGGATCTGTGCTCTGTGCTGGGCTGGGATCTCAGCTCTGTGCTGGGATCAGTGCTCTGTGCTGGGATCTGTGCTCTGTGCTGGGCTGGGATCTCAGCTCTGTGCTGGGCTGGGATCTGTGCTCTGTGCTGGGCTGGGATCTCAGCTCTGTGCTGGGCTGGGATCTGTGCTCTGTGCTGGGCTGGGATCTCAGCTCTGTGCTGGGATCAGTGCTCTGTGCTGGGATCTGTGCTCTGTGCTGGGCTGGGATCTCAGCTCTGTGCTGGGCTGGGATCTGTGCTGGGCTGGGATCTGTGCTCTGTGCTGGGCTGGGATCTCAGCTCTGTGCTGGGATCAGTGCTCTGTGCTGGGATCTGTGCTCTGTGCTGGGCTGGGATCTCAGCTCTGTGCTGGGCTGGGATCTGTGCTGGGCTGGGATCTGTGCTCTGTGCTGGGCTGGGATCTCAGCTCTGTGCTGGGATCAGTGCTCTGTGCTGGGATCTGTGCTCTGTGCTGGGCTGGGATCTCAGCTCTGTGCTGGGCTGGGATCTGTGCTGGGCTGGGATCTGTGCTCTGTGCTGGGCTGGGATCTCAGCTCTGTGCTGGGATCAGTGCTCTGTGCTGGGATCTGTGCTCTGTGCTGGGCTGGGATCTCAGCTCTGTGCTGGGCTGGGATCTGTGCTGGGCTGGGATCTGTGCTCTGTGCTGGGCTGGGATCTCAGCTCTGTGCTGGGATCAGTGCTCTGTGCTGGGATCTGTGCTCTGTGCTGGGCTGGGATCTCAGCTCTGTGCTGGGCTGGGATCTGTGCTGGGCTGGGATCTGTGCTCTGTGCTGGGCTGGGATCTCAGCTCTGTGCTGGGATCAGTGCTCTGTGCTGGGATCTGTGCTCTGTGCTGGGCTGGGATCTCAGCTCTGTGCTGGGCTGGGATCTGTGCTGGGCTGGGATCTGTGCTCTGTGCTGGGCTGGGATCTCAGCTCTATGCTGGGATCAGTGCTCTGTGCTGGGCTGGGATCTGTGCTCTGTGCTGGGCTGGGATGCCAGCTCTGTGCAGCTCTGAGATTCCAGCGGTGTGCTGGGGTAGGATGCCAGCTCTGTGCTAAGATGTGGCATCTGTAACTGTCTCTCTGTGACCCCTGTGATGTCCTGTGCAGCTGTGGGGGTGCTCTCGCTGTTGTCCCCAGCCATGCTGCAGGAGGTGACAGGAGGTGACGCCTGGGGGCTGCAGGGCTGCTCCCCTGCAAGCTCACAGCTCCCTGAGGGGCAGGGGACCCCAGCAAGGACCGAGGTGCCTGGTTTGGGTCCACCTCGGTGGCCTTTAACTCATCCCTTGCTCCAGAGGGATTTGCCGGGGGGGCTCTGCGAGGCTCATCTGGGCAAGGGAGCTGGTTCTGCTTTTGAGGAATGGTGAGCTTGTGTGTCTCTGCCTCGCAGCCATTGATTTTCTGGAGAAAATTCTGACGTTTAACCCCATGGACCGGCTGACGGCCGAGATGGGCCTGCAGCACCCCTACATGAGCCCCTACTCCTGCCCCGAGGACGAGCCGGTGTCGCAGCACCCGTTCCGCATCGAGGACGAGATCGATGACATCCTGCTGATGGAGGCCAACCAGAGCCAGATGTCCAACTGGGACAGGTACCAGGGCTGGGCTGGGCTGCAGAGCCTGCAGGGCCCGGCCTGCAGGGCTGTAGGCAGAGCTGTGCTGGTGAGCCTCTTGTAGGAGCGATGGGGGTAGCATGGTTGGGATGGACAGAGAGCGGAGATCGCTGAAGCCAGGTCGTGGAATTTGGGGTTTATTGCACAGGGCCTGGGTGCAGGGCCCTGCTGGGATTTGGGGTTTATTGCACAGGGCCTGGGTGCAGGGCCCTGCTGGGATTTGGGGTTTATTGCACAGGGCCTGGGTGCAGGGCCCTGCTGGGATTTGGGGTTTATTGCACAGGGCCTGGGTGCAGGGCCCTGCTGGGATTTGGGGTTTATTGCACAGGGCCTGGGTGCAGGGCCCTGCTGGGATTTGGGGTTTATTGCACAGGGCCTGGGTGCAGGGCCCTGCTGGGATTTGGGGTTTATTGCACAGGGCCTGGGTGCAGGGCCCTGCTGGGATTTGGGGTTTATTGCACAGGGCCTGGGTGCAGGGCCCTGCTGGGATTTGGGGTTTATTGCACAGGGCCTGGGTGCAGGGCCCTGCTGGGATTTGGGGTTTATTGCACAGGGCCTGGGTGCAGGGCCCTGCTGGGAGCTGCCAGCCACAGCTCGGAGCAGGCCCCAGAGAAGTAAAAAGAGTGATAAAGAGGATCAGAGAGAGAGAGGATGAGAGGATAAGAGAGTAAGGTTCCCGTTACAATACAATAAATCTTCCTCTGTGTTGAATTTTCTAGTTTTCACTAACCAATCTAGTACAAGATACAAATCCTACAGCATTTCCATACAGCCTATAAGAATCATTACATTACCACACCGTGTTACATTTTAAACCCTAAAAACTCCTCTTTGGGCCCCCTCTGCCAAGCTGCAGGGTCTGCTCTGACCCTTGGAGCTGTCTGCAAGCAGAGGGTGTTGTTCCATCAAAAGGGGATCGCCTTCAGCTGGCCACACCATTGTTTCCCAGTTGTTCAGTAACTAAGGGATCTCAAAGCTTGCTTTCATTTCAATCTCGCTTATCGTTTCCATATTCTAAAAACTTTTTGCCAGGCAATCATATTTATAAGGCTTTTCTTGTAGAGGCAACGCCTCTGATGTGGCTGGTCCCACCACGCCTGTTCAGACCCCTGAAAGATGCCTGCTTTTCCCTCTCTGTGCCATGCTGTAATTCCAGCCCAAGCTGGCTCCTTGCTGAAGCTGCCCAGAGCCTCCTCCTGGATTCCACAGGGATCAGAAGCTGAGCCTGCACGTCCCAGTACATCGCTGAGTACCTTTCTGCTCTTGGTTTTACTCACAGCCCAGGTTGTCTTCATGTGGTCTAAGTGGCTCTGCAGCCCCTCCCTCTGCCCTCTGTCCCTGTAGTACAGGTGCAAAATAACGTGATTCTTGTACCTTTTGGGGACAGGGCCTGATTTGGAGTGCTATTTTCACACTTTTCAAGGTGCATCACCCCAGAGGCCGCAGATCTGGGGACCTTGTAAAAAATCCTGAGTTGAGCTGACATTTCAATGGTTTGCTGGAAGCTGCACTGGAAGTTTAGAACAGCCCCAGGCCTTGAGCTGAGGTCTCTCACATTGCAGGTGATTTACCCCAGTCACTGGCCAGTCCCAGCACTGGGGCAGGCAGGACAAAATAAGCAGGTGAGAATTAACCAGGTTCAGGTTTCTGTACGGCTCCTTCAGGCTGTGGGGGATGAACTGGCTGAGGATGCCGGCAGCATTGTTCCCCTCTGCAGAGCAGTTAAATCTCCTCGCCTTCCTGATCCACTGGGTTTCACCAGCACTGAAAAAATGCGCCCCCCCCCCCCCCCCTTGCCTCCCCTGCCTCTGCCTGGGTGAGCAGATGTGGGGCACAGCCGTGGCAAGGTCATCCAGGTGGGGTCTGGGGGCTCGCTCAGGCGGGGAGGAAGGCTGGAAGCAGCACACCTCCCCTCAGTGCATCCCCACATGTTGGGAAGGATGGAAGTTTGGCAAGAAAGTCTCACAGATATGTATGCTCAGCAGAAAGATTTTTAAATGTAGAGTCAGATGAAGGAATAGAGATGGAAGGAAGTTTTGATATAGAAGAAAAGAATTGCTGAGCCAGCCTCACTGGATAACCAAGGAGGCAAAGGGTGTGTTAGTCAGAAGGGGTTTTTATGACTTACAGCAAAGGATAAACCCACCTGTCGCAGACATCTTTTTATGAAAAATCTTTTTTTTAAGATTTTTCCTCTTGAAAAGCTGAGAAGCCTCAAGAACAAAATGTAAACAATGATTATCTGCTGCTGTAGAATGCAACAAGTAGATCTGTGATTAGTCTCGTGTGCTTGTTTGTAATTAATGGCCAATCACAGCACAGCTGGCTCAGACAGAGAACCGAGACACAAACCTTTGTTATCATTCTTTCTTTTTCTATTCATAGTTAGCTAGCCTTCTGATGAAACCTTTTCTTCTATTCTTTTAGTATAGTTTTAATGTAATATATATAATAAAACAATAAATCAAGCCTTCTGAAACATGGAGTCAAATCCTAGTCTCTTCCCTCATCCAAGAGCCCCTGTGAACACCATCAGACCCACCTCAAACAAGATGTTTTTAGCAAGCAGAAAGATAGCACAGGCAAACAAGTCAGCAAAGCTGCAAGTAGAAAAAAGATCTCAGAATTTTCCACTGCAAGAAAACTGAAAAACAACTTCTAGTTTAAACTGTAATGTACTGACTTTTAGTGATTGGAGAATAGTAACATGAATATGGTAATTACAGTAGTTATGATAAGCTATAGATAATAGTTAAGGTATAGATTGGTTCTACTGTATTAAGATGCTCAGCAAAGGTGCAAGAATTCTTTACTTAGAAAAATGAAAATACTAGTGCCAGTAAAGTGGACAGCCTGTGAATGTTTACAGAAATACACAAACTGTTTCTTTCCAGGTAACTGGATTGTGTTTTGGATAACAATTTTCATTCACATTTATATGTCAGTTTGTAAGGATGCTAAGTGTGCAGTATGGAAGTGAGGCCTTGATTTGTACACTGGTGTATGAGGCTCTTTTTAGTATCTGCAAAAGGTCTGAGTGACACAAAACTCAATATATAGCATCTCCCACGTGTGGGTCTCAGATGTCACCCTCCCCCAAAAAACTGCAGTGAAATCAAGGTTGAACTATGGGTGTTTGTTCAGGCAACACCAGGTTGAAACCAGAGTACACCTTTCTGTCATGGTTTAACCCCAGCCATTCACCAAGCCTCCTGCAGTCGCTCCCTCACTCCCCCATCAGCGACATCAGGGAGAGAGCTGGAAGAGCAAAAGCTAGAAAACCTGTGGGTTGAGATCACACAGAATCACACAGAACCACACAGGATCACCAGGTTGGAAGAGACCTTCAAAATCATTGAGTCCAAACCAGCCCTAACACCTCAACTAAACCATGGCACTGAGTGCCACATGCAGGTTTTTTTAAACACATCCAGGGATGGTGACTCCACCACCTCCCAGGGCAGACCATTCCAGTACTTTATCACCCTTTCTGTAAAAATCTTTCTCCTAATATCCAACCTAAATTTCCCTTGGCACAGCTTGAGACCATGAGCTCTGTTCCGTCAGTTTTAAGTTCATGTCTTTTACTGTTCTGTCACCAAACAGGAAGGGCTCAGCCGAGGTCCCTGTCTGTGGGCTGAGGGGCAGATTGGTAATTATTGCTGTTAATCAAGTTTTAGTCCCGAGTGGAGGGGGGGGGATCAACACCTAAAGGAAG
>NW_005054365.1:3824951-3826339 GCF_000277835.1 Geospiza fortis
GAGGAGGTGCAGCGGGACCCCCGGGCGGGCTCGGAGCCCGCGGCGGAGGAGGCACAGGTGGACCCGCGGAAATACTCGCAGAGCAGCTCGGAGCGCTTCCTGGAGCTCTCCCACTCCTCCATGGACCGAGTGTTCGATGCCGACTGCGGGAAGTCGTGTGATTACAAAGTGGGATCGCCCTCCTACTTGGACAAGTTGCTGTGGAGGGACAGCAAGCCCCACCACTACTCAGAGCCCAAGCTCATCCTGGATTTATCCCACTGGAAAAGGGCAACCATAGCGCCCGCAGCTGAGCTGTCGCTGGAAGAGGAGCCCTCCAACCTGTTCCTGGAGATTGCCCAGTGGGTGAAGAGCACGCAGGTGGGGCTGGAGTGCCCCGGCTCTCTGCCGGAGATGCAGGAGCAGAGCCTGCCCTCCTCTCCTCACCGCCTCCGCAAGGAACCCGCCGCGGTCAGCGGGGAGACCGACCCCGAGTTCGACCTGGACGTCTTCATCTCCAGGGCGCTGAAACTTTGCACAAAGCCCGAGGACCTCCCGGACAACAAGCTCAACGAGATCAACGGGGCCTGCATCTCAGAGCACCCCGGGGACATGGTGCAGGCAGAGGTGTTCCAGAAGGAGCGGTGGTGAGGGCCCCAGCCCCGCTGCGCCTCCCTCCCCTGGGCGCCCCCTTCCCACGCTGTACCAAACGCCTTTTCCAGGAAAGGCAAGCACAAACCACACGCCCCCCTTGATGCCTTAGAAGTGCTTCTAAGGGGATCGAGAGGTGCGAATGAAATACTGAGTTCCTTACACTGCCTTAACAATCTTGCCTTGCGATCTCTGGGACCTGTTTGAAACTTAAATGTATGAGGGGGAAAACGACAGTACATGGTAGGTTTGCAAACAGTAGTCAAATAGACTCCTTTTCCTCTCTTTTTCTATAGCAACTTGAAGTGACAAGGACAAAAATTAACATTTTCAGTGTGGTCAGATACCCTCCTGGTTGGACAGGTTCCCAAAACGCCGAACTCTGAGCCCCTCTGAGGCGCCTGTGTGAGTACAGGTATGGAATAAAGTGATGCCAGCCATCAGTCAGCACAGAACAGAACTAGAGTTTGGCCATCAGACAAAAAAATAAAACTCTCTGAGAATGTTAATGGGGAAGAAATTTGACCTACAAAGGATGAGCCGTTGGGGATTTGTTGGGTTTTTTTTTTTCTGAGGAGAAGACAAAATTTTTGCTAAGTGCATTTTGCTGGTTTGTGGTTTCTCACACCAAAATCTCCCCTTTGGCTGCATGGGGTGCAGCAGGGGATGCACGGGGATCTGAGCTTTCCGAGCACTCGGGAGGGCCCACGGGATGCACCCTGGTGCTGCTGCTGCGAGTGCTGCCTCGGAGAGCTGCC
>NW_005054365.1:3826378-3832873 GCF_000277835.1 Geospiza fortis
GTGTCCCACGGAGCGACGCTGCCCAGCACCACCAGCCGCACGGACCCAGCAAGGGCTCCCAGCCACTCTGCTGCTGCAAAAGGAATCACAGGACCACTGGCTTTCCTCCTGACAAAGATCTCGTGAGGAAAACAACAGTTCCTGTGGCACGAGATCCGTGACTGGCCACTTGGCTCCCAGCTTCTGTGGGAGAGGCTGGTGCCAGCAGGCAACTGTGTGTACATAGATGAAGACACAACTGATCTACTGTACCTTCTGTTTTCATCCACACTTCTGAGCACCTTAATAGTTAATCAGCTAACAAGAGTTTGTATATGGAAGAAATGTTCTATACTTATATTTAACCCAACTCGGCAGCTTTTTAAATGGAGATGTGTAAATAGTGCCACACAAGACAGCCTCTGCTTTCCTCAGCATCCTGCTGCTGTGCTGCCCGGCACAGCGACGCTGCTCACATTTGTACAACAGAAACTGCTGTATTTAGTGCTGCAAGGCCCATATTTAACTACTCCCATATTCGTTATTTCTACCCTTTTAACAAGCAATCCGCTAAATGCTCTGAGTTGTGAAGAAGCTGGTGTGAGGCTCAGATAACTAACAGCAGTGTTTACTGTATTAGCCCTGGGTTCTGTCCTTGCTGCGGCCAGGTGCGGGTTTAGCTGCAGCAGGCCTGACAAGCCCAAAAACGTGTTCCTACTGTGAAGATCTCACACTGGGTGATGGAAACGCCACTGCTCCAGCCAGTCAGCAGCACTGGTGTGAAGGCAGCCAGCTGCCAGGATGGGATGGGCTGCCAGCCCGGGTGCAGGGGTGGGGAAGGCATTTGAAAGGTGAAGCTGATGGAGAAGGGCTCAGAAAGGCAAAGCCATTCGTCTCTGGTCTTTGCTTTGAGCGTTTGGATGTCCCCCAGAGTGGTTTAGAAAGGGGAAACAGGTCAGAGACAGAGGTTTGGTTTCTGGTGTGTTGCAGATGATTGATATACCTCAACTAAAGCTCAGCACTTTCACTGCTGGCGGGGGACACTCCAGTGCCAGGAGCAGCCGCCCCCGCGCTGGAGCAGATCCAACCAGCCCGGTGGCCCATGGCTGGCTGACCATGGCTGGCTGACCATGCTCCTGCTCCCCACGGTCCCACTGCCCACGGCCCCACTGCCCATGGTCCCGTTCCCCATTTCCCACTGGCCAGGGTCCCACTGCTCGTATCCCACTGGCCACAGCTGGCCGGCCCTCGTCCGGTGGGACAGGCACGGAGCTGCAGCGGGGCAGCCAGCTGGGGTCAGCACCCGGGGCCGGCTGTGTCCCCGAGCCCATCCCGGTGGGACAGGCACGGAGCTGCAGCGGGGCAGCCAGCTGGGGTCAGCACCCGGGGCCGGCTGTGTCCCCGAGCCCATCCCGGTGGGACAGGCACGGAGCTGCAGCGGGGCAGCCAGCTGGGGTCAGCACCCGGGGCCGGCTGTGTCCCCGAGCCCATCCCGGTGGGACAGGCACGGAGCTGCAGCGGGGCAGCCAGCTGGGGTCAGCACCCGGGGCCGGCTGTGTCCCCGAGCCCATCCCGGTGGGACAGGCACGGAGCTGCAGCGGGGCAGCCAGCTGGGGTCAGCACCCGGGGCCGGCTGTGTCCCCGAGCCCATCCCGGTGGGACAGGCACGGAGCTGCAGCGGGGCAGCCAGCTGGGGTCAGCACCCGGGGCCGGCTGTGTCCCCGAGCCCATCCCGGTGGGACAGGCACGGAGCTGCAGCGGGGCAGCCAGCTGGGGTCAGCACCCGGGGCCGGCTGTGTCCCCGAGCCCATCCCGGTGGGACAGGCACGGAGCTGCAGCGGGGCAGCCAGCTGGGGTCAGCACCCGGGGCCGGCTGTGTCCCCGAGCCCATCCCGGTGGGACAGGCACGGAGCTGCAGCGGGGCGGCCAGCTGGGGTCAGCACCCGGGGCCGGCTGTGTCCCCGAGCCCATCCCGGTGGGACAGGCACGGAGCTGCAGCGGGGCGGCCAGCTGGGGTCAGCACCCGGGGCCGGCTGTGTCCCCGAGCCCATCCCGGTGGGACAGGCACGGAGCTGCAGCGGGGCGGCCAGCTGGGGTCAGCACCCGGGGCCGGCTGTGTCCCCGAGCCCATCCCGGTGGGACAGGCACGGAGCTGCAGCGGGGCAGCCAGCTGGGGTCAGCACCCGGGGCCAGCAGAGCCAGGCCACAGGAGGAGAGCAGCTCGGTGACCCTGGAAACTCCTCTGGAGATGGAGCAGCCCGTGCTGCCATGGGGCTGAACACAAGACCTCGGCCCACACAAAACACGCTCTGCCGGCCGGGCAGCGGTGGCCACGTCCCCTGAAACCAGAAGCCATTTCCATGGACTGTCACTTCTTCTCCAGAGGCCTGCAGGACTATTTATTGTGGCCATGAAAGAAACAGTTTTGCTTTTGAGTATTGTCTTGTGGGCCCACAATTAAGGTGTAAAACAGACTCGGTAGCAAGGAAACGGAACGTGTTGCCGCCACTCTGGATTTTCCATCTCACTTTGTGAGCTCTTATTTAATGTTGTTCTAAAACCTCAGCATCAATGCTGGGAAAAGGGGATAAGAGGGATGGCTTTAATTTGTTACCTGAGTGTGCTTAGCTGATCACAAGCCAGATCTGTCTCTCATTTGCAGAAATAAAATGTAAGGCCTGAGCTTTCTTTGCGTGGCAGAGTGTAATTATTTTATAAATTATTATTATGTTTATTCTGAAGTGTTTACTCCAGTACTGGAGTAAAAATCCGCAGAATTCCGCAAATCATAGGATTCACTCATGTTGGAAAAGGGAGTGACCATGCTTAAAAGTGACCATGAAGACCAGCATCACAGGAATATTTTCATTCTTGGTGTTGGGCCGCTTCTCACCCAGCTTTGCTTTGGCAGGTTCAGGCTGTCTGAGCACTCAGGGTCACAGGGAGGGAATTTAGGCTTGGTCACCATCTGTGTCTCATGCAGTTTGAAGAATCATTCCTTGCTGGGTGCAAGATCACCCTCCAGGTATTTCAGTGAATTTGCAGAGGGCATTCATTGAAAGAGACAGAGCGCTGCTGTTGCTGGTGACACTGTGGTGGCCCCCGAGCCCACGTGGCCCTGGATGGGTGCACACCCTGGGCTCAGAGATGTGAGCCCCAGCTGTTACAGGTTTAAATTAAAGAGCAGCAGGGGGAGCAGAAAATCCCTCCCTGAAGCTGCAGGAGCTGCTCCTGGTGGCCTCTCACCAGGATCTGCCCTTCCGCACACTGGCCACGGGCTGGAGCCTGGGAACCCACCAGGAAGGTGATTTAAAAACTCCCTTAAACGTCAGAGAGATGCCTCCATCGGTTCTGCTGCTGCCCCAGTGATTGTTCTTCCTCAGTCACAAATCTGTGACTATTTTTGCTGCAGTTTATTTTTAATCGTGCTGGGGCTCAGCAGCTGTTACACCGCCGCAGAGCTGCACTAACCAGGCCTTCAGAGCTTCACCATGGCAGTAACAAAAATACCCACTTCAGCTGCCTTTTAAAGGGGCTTTGGGGACATCCTGGGAGCTTTGTCCTGTGCAAATCCCTCCCAGATCCCAGAGCAAAACCACAACATAGTGTCAGTGCATTTTACAAGTGGGCTTTTTGGAGACTGGACTGCAAATGATCAATTCTGTCCCTTGGAGCAATTTCATGCCACAGTTTTTGAGAGCTTGCAGTGAGAACACTGTACAGTGTGGCACACAGACATTTCAGCTCTGAAGTGTTCTTTCTTTTTCAGCTGATTCTAAGAGGAATTGAAGAGAACAAATAGACCATATGGTGTTTGCTTGTGAATTGTTGCCTTTGACATTTTGAAAGGCAGAGTTTGATTCTGTACAATATTTGGGTGAATGGAGTCCTCTCAAACAGCATCTTCACTTTCTGAAGCTGTGCTCATCCCAGTATTTTAAGCTGCCATCTAGGCACTGGGGAAGCTGGTTTATAACAACCATACTGCTAAATTCAGAGTAGGTTTTTATTTGTTAAAATAAAAAGATTCTGTCTTAAAAAAACACAACCTTTTCACACAGTCTTACCCTACCTGCTCTTGGGTTGTGGTGGAATAAAGTGTAACAAAAGGATCTATGAATGGTTGCTTTCATTAATGTTGCAGTGAAAATTAGGTGTTTTAGGACGTTTATATGAATTTTTATGAAGCTTTGGAGAGAATATCCCCAAGGCCATGTTTGATAGCCATCTTTGAGAATATACCCAAGGCCATCTGCGCTATCAAAGATGGCCTTGGGTATATTCTCTCCAAAACTTCATAAAAATTCCTGTTGACATACACAGGAATTACTCTGAAAATTAGAATTAATTTTATTAATTAAATTAATATTATTAATTAAAATAATTCCTGTTGACATACGCAGGAATTAAACTCTGGAAAACAGAGTTAATTCCTGCGTATGTCAACGCTGCATGAAGCATTTGTGTCTACCAGAGGGTTGCAGGAGAGGCGGCCAGTGGAACTGAAGCACTCTGCGGTTTAGGAGGAGAAAGGGGAGAGGAGACTCGGCGTGTGCAGGCCTGGACCCAGCCAGGCACAGCAGGGCTCACCTCTGTGTGTGTGCACATAAACACACGTGTTTCGTGTGCACATAAACACATGTGTTTCCTGTGCTGAGCACCTGGCCCACCTGGCCAGCCCTGGATCAGCACTCCAGACTGGGAAGGTTTGTTTCCAACCTCACATCTCCATCTTGCCCTCTCATGACAAAGGTCAGGCACACCTTCTCACCCTCCTTCCCCCGAGGAGGTGGAGTTTTACCCCTACACCAGCGCAGACAAGCAGGGGTTCTCCTAAGTTCTCCCTTAGAACTTCTCTGTGCTGCTGTAGGGGTAAAACCGACAGAGGTCAGCAGACCGCAGGTGAAATGCAGAGAGGATCCCAGCTGTCCTCATACGTGACATCAGCTTTTCCAGCTTGCTGGAGGTGGTTGATAGTGGAGTTATTCCATCCCCGAGCAAGTAGCCCCGTTTTTATAGGAGCTGGATGTACGGGGTGTGTGTGGATGTGCAGCACAGTGTCCTACCAAGGAACAGTCCTCAGAGCAGCCCCTGCAGGGGCGCAGCACAGCCTCACCTGAGGGCATCTCCTCGGGCTCCAGAGTCAACCCTTGGGCACAGCTGGGTGCGGGGAAGGCTGGCAAGGCGGGAGGGACACGTGTACTGCTGCTGTCTGTCCAACGTAGGCACACAGTCCTCAGGGAGGTCCATAAACCAGAGAGAACCCTCCTGGGAACAGTTAAACACGAACTGGAGGGGCCTCCAGATTTTCCTTGTGTGTCCCATGGAAGTGTCCTCTGTGAAAGGAAGGAAGAAGAAAATCCTCTCTCTCCAGAGAAGATGGTGTGCGATGTTTATTCATTACGGGCTCAAAACTCTTGTCACTGCAGCAAAACAAGGCCACACATTGGGGTGCTCCTGCCACTAACTCAGCCTGCTCTGTGTCCCCCAGCCCAGACAGCTCGCTGCCTTCCTACAAAAGGATGCAGAGGAATCAGCTTTTCTGCCCAAAATTAGCAGCAGATCAGGGGCTCACGCTGCCTGTGCATGGCCCATGCCATTTCTGAGCCACGTCCATCTCACCCCAGAGCTGTGCCCCAGCACCCCCTAAGTGCTCTGAGGGAGCTGCCCCACGGCCCTGGCATCAGGACAGGCCTGCTGGGGACAGGGATGTGGCAGTGGTGTCTGGGTGGCAGTCCCTGTGTCACCCCTTCATCCTCAGACAGGCTGTGCCGTCCCTCAGCCTCTGATGGACAAACAAACGGGGAACCAAAGGCCACGGTGGCAGAAATGCCAGCCTGTGAGCTGCTGAGCAACACGCTGAAATATTTAACCAGGGAGGCACTGGCAGAGGAGCTGAACAGCAGGAGCCCAGTGTCTTCCTTTGGCTGTGACCCCGTGTCTCCAGAGGCACTGAGTGACATTTCACACCGACTGAGCCAGACGTGGGCAGACCTGTTTGTCACCTCCGCACCGGGCAAGGGGCTGCTCCCACAGCAGGTCCTGTGTCACTCCAAATTACAGCCCTGGAACACAGGAGCTGTCAGTAAAGGCTAAGCTGCTCCCTCCTCTCATCTGCCACTTTGAGCCTCTCCCCCAGGAGTGACAGGGTCTCTCTGTGCTGGTGCATTTTCACAGGAGCATCACTGTGTTCACACCCAGCTTCTGTCAGCCAGCCCTGGTGCTCCAAACCTGTGATTTGGAGCCAGGCAGAGCTGCCCTGAGACTTGCTCTGCAGCCTGCTCTCCTCCCTGAGGTGTGCTGAGCTCTGTGTGCGTGTCCTCGATCTCACTTGCAAAATCGGAGGGAGAGGGTGAAAAAAAATGCTTTGAGGCTGACTGATGAAAAGAGTGAGGTGTGAGCTGGTTTTCTTTTCCAACAGTGAAGCTTTCATAGAATGATGGAACAGTTTGGGTGGGAAGGTACCTTTACAGGCCACCTGGCTCAAGGCGCTGAGTTAGAAGGAGTGGCAGCCTG
>NW_005054365.1:3832888-3834703 GCF_000277835.1 Geospiza fortis
GCCCCAGCCGGCCCGGGGAAGGGACATCCCGGCTGCTCCGGCTTACCGCTGGCTGAGGTTCCTCTGGACACACCGAGCTCCCTGCTCAGCGCCCCCATAGAACAGCCAGGTCTGCTCTCTGGGGGCAGAGGAAAGAGCGAGGGAAGGGAGAAATCCTGAGAGGGGAAGCCATGGCAGAGCAGAGTGGTGGACTCAAGGAGTGCCAGCAGGAGCCTATCTCCAGCTGAAGTGTCAGGTGCAGAACTGCAGCCAGACAAAGGTCTCCTTTTGGGCGATGCCCTCGAACCAGGGCTGGCACTCTGCAAGGCAGCTCTTCTGCTGGCAGGTGGGAACTGCTGTGTTTCCTGCCTAAAACTGTTTGATTTTAATTTCAGAGTCGTGCAGCTCTTGGGCCCGCGAGCAGTCTTAGGCAAGGACAGGCCGCCCTCTGCAGGGAAATTCATCAAACTTGGGTTCTGGCTTTCCCTATCCCCTGCCTGGGCTAGCCCTCACAGATCGACCCCAAACCGGTGCCACCCCAGGGCCAGAGCCCTGCTCTCACCTTTCCTCCTCCAGCAGATCTCCATTTCCAGTGCCTGTGACACACAGAAGATTTGGAGCGAGGTACACCGGGCTGTCCATGGTTTCACACCAAGGTTTTCCCCCTGCTGGGAAAAATAATGGGATCACAGCTGCTAGGATACATGTGAGCCACGAGGAGCAGGCACAGGTCTGGGTTTGCAGGGCTCCCTGCTCCTGTGAAGAAAGGCAGGATGTGTCCTGCCGAATTGTGTCTGGCAGGTTTTCTGCAGCCAAGCATTTCAGCACACCATCCCCAGGAAGGTCAGCAAAGCCATTTGAGCCAGACTTGTTGCCTGCATGCGAGTGGCTGTGCACTGTGCTTGCTTGGGTTGGTGTTTTGGCAGCAGATGTTAGAATAGAAAAGGAAATTTTGCTGTTTCTGGAGACCCAAGCCCACAGTGGCCAGGCCCCCTGGGTTGTGTCAGCAGGGCTGAAACACAAAGGCTCCCATCCTCAGCTTAGACAGCACGTTCAGTGTCCCCTCTGACAAGGGTGGCAGAAGGGATGTGTCACTGTCATATTTTCTGAAAAATCCCTTTGCCAGGGTTTCTTCTCCTGGGAAGCTGAGAAGCCTCAGAAAAGAAATGCAAACAATAACTATCTGATTGCTTTGGAATGTGGTCTGGAGATCATTTACCAAGAGATCCCTCTTTGATTGGTTCCATGTGAATTGTTTTAACTTAATGGCCATTCACCATCAGCTGTTGTTGACTCTGAGGAGGCAGTCACGAGCTTTCATTATCATTCTTGTTAAACCTTCTGATGCATCCTTTCTCTTTCTTTAGTATAGTTTTAGTATAGCATTCTTTAATATAATATGTATCATAAAATAATAAATCAGCCTTCTGAGAACATGGAGTCAGATTCTCATCTCTTCCTTTGTCCTGGGGACCCTCACAAACACCACGGGGATGAACCACCTTCCTCTCCCCAGGCAGCCCTGAGCTGATAGGGGGGCCTGCTAAACAATCCTTTAAAACCACTCATCGTTTGTAATATTCAAAAATTTATGTTGCAAGCTGCTTTTGGTCCTACAGAGAGCAGCATAAGATCTCTTGGAGGAGCTCAAAATGAGAAGTCGGAGTTTTTCTGAGCAGTTACCTGGTGCTGTAGCTCTCGGAGCTCTGCATCTCCCCAGATATTTGGGGCAGGGATGATGGGCAGGTCTCATCCACACCAGTTTATCAGAGCTGAAAAAGCACAGTGCCTGGTTGTTTGGCCTCTGTAAGCACTGTGTGAAGGGAATATCCCAAC
>NW_005054365.1:3834713-3837217 GCF_000277835.1 Geospiza fortis
TTCCCTGAGCATGCTGTGAGGGCTGCCCTGGGGCTGAGGAGCAGCAATGCTGACCCTCCTGAGCTCGGTGACTCTGGAAACACACCCTGACTGCAGTCCTGCTCCAGCCCTGCGAGAATTCACCTGTGGGGAATTTTGGAGGGAATTCGAGATGGGGCTTCGGAGTTGTTTTTGATGATGTGGTTTATTTTTCTAATCTTCTACAGGGGCAGGAAGGGGAGTTCAGCTCACATCTTCTTGTGGCTCAGAAGGCCACAAGACCCTCAGTTATGAGACCTTTAAAGGATTTATTCACCAATAAAACACTTGCCAACAAGGATATTTATGTTTTTGACCTAATCTTTAAATATTTTGTCTTATGGACCCATGTTACAGTATAAGCTTTCTTAGCCAACCATGTTATGACACACAAACCTACAGCACTGCATTCTAAACTTCTTGTTCATCTCTGTAACCACTTTTATTTTTTCTGTATCTTACCTACAGCACTGCATTCTAAACTCCTTGTTCACCCCTCTGTAGCCACTTTTATTTTTTCTATATCTTAAACTCTAAAACTCTAAACTTTCCTCCACTTAGCTCAACGTGTCTCTGCTTTAAACCATAAATCCACATTCTCACCTCTAGCACCTCAGTTTGGGAGCCTTTTCCGAGGTGTCAGATCGAATCCTGCGTTTAATTCTGGGCTTTGGAGAGCTCCTGCATTTTGGATTCCAGCAGGGCCTGGCCACACCGGGGGCTCGGGGGTGGTGGCAGCCCCCAGCAGGCTCTGCTGGCAGTGTCCCACAGGGAGCCCAGCACTGTTCAATCGCAGCAGAGATGCCAGGTGTGCCCAGAACCCGCCTGGGGACAGCAGGGGTGATCGACCCTGCCGGGCACACAGCCCCACTGAGGGCCTGCCAAGGAGAGGGGGCAGCAAATCTTCCTGGGAGACACTTTGGGGAACATGAAGGGGTCAGGAGCAGGCACGGGAGGGTAAGTTGTTCCTAATATTCACTGTCTGGTGGCTTGCTTCCTGCCTTAGACCTCAGAGCAGGGCCATGGGTCCTCCTGCAGCTCTCCTTCAATCCTCATGTACCTTTAGGTGTTGATTCCCTTCAGCCTCAGCCCACCTGATCCTCGCAGTGAGGAAAACAAGCTTCAACCAGGAGAGAAAAAAGAAACAAAATATGTTAGCTAAGTAGGGCTGGATTTCTAAGAGGCTCGAGTTCCCTTGCTCTCAGAAAAGGGAAAAATCCTGTTTGTGAAGCTGTCAAGAATCGGAGACTTCATTTCACAACATTGTTGATGAACTCTTGACTGAGTTAGGTTCTCTGTAATTTAAACTACAGAAGGGCTTCTGAATAAGTGCCAAAGCTCACCTTATAACAGAGCTTTTGTAACTCTCATATCTCCCTACCCAGATGCCTCATAACTGAGACCTCTGACACTGTCCCAAACCCAGATCTGTCCCAAATCTGTGCTTTCTGTGAAGTGACAAAATGCACAGTTGATGTAAGGGATTTCTGTCCTCTACTCTTTGTGTGAGGTGCAAAACTCACCATGATATATACCCTTATCAGGTATTTTCCTAAAGCCTAAATGTTTCAGTGTTTTAGTATAGCCCTTTCCCGCAGAAGAAGCTGGATTTTAAGGTTCGGCTAGCAGCACACATCCTGTGAGAGCACACGTAGGATGAAATGCAGAGGAGTTCAAGCAGGACACAGAGGGAGCACTGTGGGCCAGCAGCTGTAAAGCTGCTTCAGCAGAGTCCCATGGATGGCCAGCAGCCCAGCAGGGGAATGATGACTCAAAGACTCTCCTTACTGCTGGGATGGCACTCTGCCTATCAGCTCTCTCCTCACTTTGTAGGAAATTAAGTTGTTTTGCAGTGGTTGGGATGCCATCCTTCGCTAGACACAGAAAAGTCAGGGCTGACTCTACAACACCACGCTAACAAGTACAGAAAATGCATTTTATAGCGTCTCCAGCCAGTGCAATTTGAGACCTGTGAAGGTTAATGGGTCTTTTCTGGCAGGTTCCTCTGTTATTTTTGTCCGTTTCTGCCGCATGGAGACAAAAGCAGAGTGTTCTCAGCAGAGAACTGGGTGCCGGGGAGCCCAGGCTGAGAGTGAGGCGTCCATCAGGTAAGGGCAGAAACAACTCCTCGAGTTTGCATAGGCTGACAGGACCGATTCTTTCACTCCCAAGTTCATTCTGGCTCTGAGCAGTCTCTGGAAGCTCCATCCTCATCCTGCAGCAAGATCCACAGCCTGCGAGGTGAGAGAGACCAAAAAGCGCCGATTTCAAGATTGTAAACCCGAGTGCAGCGTCACCAGACCTGCCGATGGGGTTAGACTCCCTCCCGACGTGTCTGAGGGACGCCTCTTTCCAGCTCAACTGAGCTCAGCGAGACTTGAGGACTTGCAAACCCGCGGTGAAATTCGCTGTTCGGTGCTTTTTAAGCCCGCTGCGGTCGGACAAAGGCTGCCAGTCGCGGCTCGGCGTCTCCGGAGCGATCAGAA
>NW_005054365.1:3837802-3842496 GCF_000277835.1 Geospiza fortis
GAAAGGCGGGGCTGTGGGGGCACAGCACCTGTACATAAACACACCTGCCCTCAGAGCAGCGGGTACAGCCAGCAGCACACGGGGCAGGGGCTCACCGCCATTCCCGGCAGAAAAGCAGGGCTGTTAGGGATGAAAGCACCTGTACATAAACACACCTGCCCTCAGAGCAGCGGGTACAGCCAGCAGCACACGGGGCAGGGGCTCACCGCCATTCCCGGCAGAAAAGCAGGGCTGTTAGGGATGAAAGCACCAAAATGGCCCAGCCTCCCGCTGCCACTCGCTGTGGTGCCTCCAGAGCCCCTGAATGCTTCCAGGGACTGCACATCTGTCACCTCTCTGGGCAACCCGGGCCAACCTTGTTGCCCTCATTATCATTTACCTCAGTAAATTCACCATCCTCACCATACAGAGCTACTTCCTTCAATCCAGCCCGAATGTCACCTGGCCAGCCCATCTCAGGATTTCTCACCGTGCCCCTGGCTGTCCAGCAGTTCAGCAGATTAGACCTGACCTGAGGTTAGACTGGCCTAAAAAGAGGCTGCAGATCACAAGAAGAGAAAGTAAAACATAACTTTAAAAGCAGCAAAAGACAAACCTGTTAACTTACAGTGAGAGTCACTGACAAAGGAATTTGTCACTCAGCACCACTGTGGGCTGTTCCTATGTGAGCTGGTCTCAAGGCATGACACTCTTCTGCACACCCAAAAAGGCTAAATGAGAAATTTTACACAGAAATGCTTTAAAGCAAAATGAAATTACCAGTCAAAAACTGAATGCAAAGAATGGAAACAGTGCAAACATACTCAGCCCTGTTGTTGCTCTAAAGAAGTGAAAGGGGCAAGGCTGGTGGAGAGCAGTCATATCTTTTAGTGGAATTGGTGTAATAAAAGACATTATTTTTCTTCACAAACCTTGCCTCGGGGCAGCCATCATCTTTACTGCCTCTTTCCTGCTTCAGCCTCATGTAAATGTGAAGAGTCAGCAGGGTCATCCCTCTGTATCAGGCGTGTCAGAGTCAACAATCAACATCGCTTTTTAACATAAATAAAGAGCAGAAGGCCAAGAGGCCAGTTTCCATCAAACCACAGGAGCCTTCTGAGGGATGGCTTGTACTGCTACCCATGCTGCAAAACCTTCTGAGACTGGCGTGAGATAAAAGCCGGTATCACTGCTTAAATAATTATTTGTTCAGTATTAGCTGCACACACACAGCTACATTATCAGTGAGTTTATGGGAGTGACAGTGAGGCACCGTGGAAGGAACGAAAGGACAGATCTAGGCAACTAGAACAGAGATTATTTTAGTTTAGTTATTTGCTTCAAGGATCAGTGACAGGAAAAACAAGAACACAGGGTCCAGCGCTGGTGATGACACTTTAAATAAGATGCTTGAAAAACTGAAAACGTTATGGAGAGTCAAAACTATCTCAAGGATGGGGAACAAAAGTCTTCTGTGTACTTTATCAGGCATTAAGTGGTTAAAACCACTGTGGTTTGTCACAAGAAAAATTGAGAAAAAAAGGAAATTCTCTTCAGCAAAGAGACAAAAAGCAAACAGAAGATGACCAGAAGTCTAGGAAGACCACAAAGAGAAATAGAATACAGTTTTAGGATGGTGGAAGTGACTTGAGAAACCACCTTGGTGTGATTTAAGAGAACTACCTTCAAACAGTGATGGTTTTGGGGAGTTTTAATTTAGCACAAACCACTGGCCCCCTCTGGAAGGGAACCCCTGTAAAATGCAACGGCCTGTGCATACAGGAAATGTGGAGTGATCATGAAATAGCCATCTGCTGCATTAGAAATTTCTGAATGAACTGCCACCCTGCAGCGGGCGAGCTGAGACCCTCGTGGAGGCTGCTCCAGCCCAGCCCAGCGGGGTGGCAGCTCTGAGTTGTCTGGATTTACAGAGCCCAGGAGCTCCAGGGCTCACGGCTCTTCTCTGGGCAGCAGCAGAGCAGCAGAGTGCATGTGCCAGAGGAAACTTCCGAGAGAGCACCAAATAGGGTGATAAAAGCCCTGCGGAGGAGGGAGGAGCAGCTGCTCCTCCGGGTCTGAGACTCACAGAGAGAGACACAGGGGGGCTTGCGCTGGGAAGGGGTTGGAGCCCCCGGAGAGGCTGAGGGAGCTGGGAAGGGGCTGAGCCTGGAGCAAAGGAGGCTCAGGGGGGACCTTCCTTCAGGGGAGAAAGAGAAGCCAGCAATTTTGTGCCTGATTGGCAGGCTGTCCAGCTCTGGCACAGCTCCCAGGGCAGTGGTGAGTCCCCATCCCCTGAGCCACGTGGATGTGGCACTTGGGGACATGGGTTGGTGGTGGCCCTGGCAGCGCTGGGGAAGTGGTTGGACTGAGGGTGTGAGGGCTTTTCTAACGCAAATGCTTCTGTGATTCCATGTCCTGCTGTCCCCCGAGGCAGCTGGGGCCGTGCTGGGGCACAGAGCATGGGCCAGGCCTCCTCTGCACAGTGACCTGTGCCTTGGGAAAGGCTTGGAGCCAGGATTTGGGAGCGAACCAAAGCAGTGCCACGGGGCTGGAAGGCAGCGGGTGCTCCCTGGAAGTGACAGCTTTCCTCCATCCAACCCGCTGCTGGGAGCTCTGGGGCCCTGCAGCCCAGAGTGCAGCCCCCGGGGTGCAGCTTTTCCTCTGAGTGACTAATCACAGCCCAGCTCTCCAGGCAGCCATTCTTCCACAACAAAGTGCTGCACAGCATGTTTCAGCAAGACCCCAGCTGCTCATTAGGTGATCCTGGGGAATATCCTCCACAGGCCTGGAGTGACACGGGTTTACAGCAGAAGTGATTTATGCAATTTGGGTAGGAAGCCAGGCAGTTTTAAATGCCTCCAATTTGGGCTATTTTTAGCCTGGCACAAAGGCATGACCTTGCAGGTTATTTTCGCAATCTCTTTGTTTATAGGTGCAGAGCAGCATTATTCAGAAACGTCTCAAGCCAGCCACAGTCATGCTGACAGGGAGGGGAGAGGGAAAGCAGCTGAATGTGCTCTTCATGACAGGCCTCAAAATCATAATTAGGAGAGGGGGTTTTGATTAAGTAGGTTTACATATCTGATACTGTTACTATAGTGACTCTGCTTCTTTTAACTGCGCCGTGCTCCTTCGTACATCAAACTATTTAAATCGTGTTCGGTGTTGGTGGCAGAGAATTAAAATTCTTACTTAATAAAAGTTCTAGTTAAAAGAAAAATTTATCTTTTTAACTGAAAGTGGGGAGCATGAGATGGGGTATTGGGAAGGAATTGCTGGCTGGGAGGGTGGGCAGGCCCTGGCCCAGGGTGCCCAGAGCAGCTGTGGCTGCCCCTGGATCCCTGGCAGTGCCCAAGGCCAGGCTGGATGGGGCTTGGAGCAGCCTGGGACAGTGAGAGGTGTCCCTGCCTATGGATGAGATTGAAGCTCTTTTCCAACCAAACCATTCCAGGATTGTGATTAACAGTTTCAAAATCTGCAGCACTGGAAAACATCTGAGTTTGGGCTGGAGAGGAGGCAGACAAAGGCTGGGATGGGCCGAGCTGTTGTGTTTCACACCCCTGTACTTTCTCTCTCCAAACTCTGTGGAGGCTGAGCTGGGGATGGGTATCACTTCCACTGACCGCTGTGAGGACAAACAGCCGAGTGTTATTGTGAAAAGTGATGGTTTTGCTCTTTTCTCCTGCAATTTCAGTGCTGACCTGCAGTATTAGCTGCCTCAATGACTTCTGCCAAGCCCTCTGTTTGAGTCCAAGCGTATGCCAGCCCTCCAGGCCCCGTGAGGCAGCAGACTGTTGCCGTGTGACCGCTTTTCTGTTTACGGTTATGTTTTACATGAGTTTGATGTTCAAATTATATTTTAATGTTCAGATTACTTATGGTTGGTTTGTTCCATTCCCCCCATGTTTCTGTTACAATGGCTCTGCCTTGGGGCTCCCTCCCTGCTTCCCCCCATGTTCAGTTATATGTCAATCCCCCGGTTGTCTAGGGAACTCCCGCTGTTTTGTATCGGTTTTTATGTCAGTCCTTAATCCCCTCCTTAGTTGCCATGGTTTCTTTGAAAACCCCTCCTATGTTCCCCCGACAACCTCCCTGTCCATCACTCTCTGCCCACGCCCTCCCCCTAGAACCTTCCACTCTGGGCAGAGAGTGATTGGAGCAGAAGTTGTTTCCCCTCCCCAACTTGTCTCCCATTCGATGTTATGTTGTATCAATCATTTCAGTCTGTATTCTCATTTGCCTGGGAGCGGGTTTCTCTTCCCCTGGGGAACTCTTTATAATCTCAATTGACCCAGCTGCTCGGGGCAGGTCCCTGCAGCTGTTCGCCCTTCCTAATAAAATCCTTATCTTGCTGCGGAGAACTGTCGCTTTTCTTTCATTCCTGCGCGCTCACTGGAAGCTTCTCCTGCTCTTTGGCCAAGGGTGAAGCTCCTCTATCAGAGCCATAGAGAAGTCACCCTAGGAAGCGGCAAGCCAGAGCCTTGGGATTTGCACGCCAGCAATAGACCAGGCAGGGCTTACCTCATCGCTGTGGCCCTGCATGTTTTGAGGAGCCCTGTTGAATGCAGGGCATCCGGCACGGTGGCCCTGGCCACGGGGAGCAGCTTACATGTAGCCACAAGGAACTCTGAGTGGAGTGATCACATTCCTTGCTACTGCTCTCTGCTCTTTCCTCCTGCTTTGCCTTTCCCCCTCAGGCTCCTCCACAGCAGGAT
>NW_005054365.1:3842524-3843642 GCF_000277835.1 Geospiza fortis
ACGACGCTCACAGCCCTGTCCCTTTATGGACCCAGGGTCGTCATGGACCCCTGCTTCTCACAGCTCTGTCTGCTCATGGACCCAGGCTCTGCATGCACCCCGGCTCCTCACAGCCCTGTCCCCTTATGCACCCAGATTCCTCATAGACCCCAGCTCCTCACAGCCCCATGCCCTCACAGCCCCATCCCCTCACAGGTCTCCATCTTATTAAGGCTTCCAACCCCTCATGGATCCCGTCCCCTCACGTTCCCCATTCCCCATCCCCTCACATTCCTCATTCCCTTGCCATCGCCTCATGTTCCCCATTCCCATCTCCTCACATTCCCCATTACCATTCCCATCCCCTCATGTTCCCCGTTCCCCATTACCATTCCTGTCCCCTCACGTTCCACTCACATTCCCCGTTCCCCATTGCCATAGCTGTCCCCTCACATTCCCCGTTCCCCATTCCTATTCCCTCACATTCCCCTCATGTTCCCCATTGCCTTTGCCACCCCCTCACGTTCCCCATTCCCCATTCCCACTCCTGTCCCCTCATGTTCCCCTCACGTTTCACGTTCCCCATTGCCATTCCCATCCCTCATTGCCATTCCCATCCCCTCACGTTCCCCATTCCCCATTGCCATTCCCGTCCCTCATTGCCATTGCCATCCCCTCACGTTCCCTGTTCCCGGTTGCCAATCCCGTCCCCTCACGTGCCCCATTCCCCATTGCCATTGCCATCCCCTCACCTTCCCCGTTTTCCTTTGCCATTGCCATCCCCACACATTCCCCTCATGTTCCCCGTTCCCTGTTGCCATTCCTCTCCCCTCACGTTCCCCTCACGTTCCCATTGCCATTGCCGTCCCCTCACGTTCCCCTCACGTTCCCATTGCCATTGCCGTCCCTTCACGTTCCCCTCACGTTTCATGTGCCCCATTGCCACTGCCGTCCCCTCACGTTCCCCTCACGTTTCCCGTGCCCCATTGCCATTGCCGTCCCCTCACGTTCTCCTCCTGTTTCCCGTGCCCCATTGCCATTCCTGTCCCCTCACGTTCCCCTCACGTTACCCGTTCCCTCGCACTCCCATGCCCCAGTCCCGCCCCTCGCCCTGCCCCTCCGCGCTGATTGGCTGTCTC
>NW_005054365.1:3844507-3850482 GCF_000277835.1 Geospiza fortis
CGGCCGTGGCTGACACGCCGCCGTCCCTGGCTCCACGCTCCACTAAAAAATACTGACTAAGGGGTGTTGTCTGAGCAACTCGGCGTGTTGTGTCATGGCAAGAATCTCATAATTAACAGGAGAAAAACCAAACCAAACTTCCAGCACATTGATAAAGGGTTGGTGGAAAAGGACGGTCTTGCAGCCAAGCAAGATCAAAACCACCAAATGTCGATTATTTGGTGTGTTTGTGTTGGTAATTCCAAAAAGTGGTGAACATCAAAGGGAGGTTTTCTGTGTACTTGTAATTTACATATGGGCAAATGAAAGAGCTGGGCAGAATGTGCAGCTCTGCAGGTGGCCCGTGTGTGTGCAGCCAGCAGTGTCTAATGCCTTATTAGACGCTATAACATCTGTAGAAATTTAACCCGAGCCTGTATTTTAGAAGAAACTGTGTGTTACAGTCACGGGAGGGAAGTTCTGATAATCCTGTGTGGTGGCTTGTGAGTCAGCAGCTTGAGTGCAGGCAAGATTTGGAGCTTTTTGCTCTGCAAACTGAGGCAGAGGCTGTCAAAGTGCGTGGTAGCACACGCCGTGGTTGAGTGAGTACTAATTGAATGCTCATCTTTACGGGTGGTGCCAGCAGCTTCCCTGCAGCTGAAGCAGCACTGGTAGCTCGTGGTGCATGGATAGGTTCTCAGGTTTTTCTGTAATTCAGGTGGGGTATTTATTTTTAAAGCCGGCACACGCCGAGGTTTGTAGGAGGTTGGCAGATGTGCACTTCACCTGCACTGAGCTACCAGCAGCTCAGCTTCTCTGTGCTCAGTGCTGAGCTGCTTTCCCACGAAGAACTCCCATCTGTAAGTGCAGCAGTTGCTGGGAACATCCTTGTTAACCCCTCAACCTGTATCCAGAAGAAATCAGTGTTTCTGAGTTGAACAGCTCCAGCACAGGGGCGTGCCATCTCTCCAGAACAGAGCATGAGTACCTTTCTGCTAGTCCTGGAGTATTTCTGAGGGATTTTAGGATGAGGTCTTTGTCCTTACCTTTACCACCAGTAGCCCTCCTAGTTGCACAAATCAAAATAAATCAAGAATTTCAATACATCTTGTCAGACTTGGCCAAAAATACTGCTGCTGCAGTTTCCACAGTAAAAGATAATGGACTTTCTGGTGCTTAAGAATCCGAATATTTAGGTCAGTAAATGTATAAAAATACAGCTCTCTGATGTTGTCTGGTAAGAGCTGCTACCAACCAAGACTCCAATACCAAACAGTTCAGCCCTGCTTTCTGCTTGTGCTGCAAGAAGGCTGATAGTACTGTAAATTACAGTAATTAACAAATACACTTCTTAGGAAAGTTCTGAGATAATTCTCATCCGAGTTCACCTAGGTGTGCTTTGTTTAGTGAACGTTTCCAGCCTCTAGTGGTGAGCTTGCTTGCTCTGCCTGAGTGCTCCACACCTAACTTTTCCTCCTGTTCAACTGGCTGCCTCAGAATAAAAGGGAAGAAAAGTAATTCCAATATGCTAAAATCTGCTTCCAAAATAACCCGCCTGCCTCTGCCAAACACTTCGTTAGTAATTTCTGCCCATGACTGTTCCTTTTAATCTGCAGATCTCAAGGTGCCTTAGAAATGTCCTTTAAAGTGGTGGCCCAGGACTTTGCTGGAGGGAGCGTGAAGTAGTTTTGCCACTGTTTCCTGCATCTGGTCAGCTCAGGGAGCCAGAGGCGCCGAGCTGCTGTGCAGAACCATGTGCTCCTTCCTCGTGGGATGCCCCTGTGCTGGAACAAAAGTGCCTCCTTGCCCTGCTGAAGGATGGTGGGTGCAGGGAGAGCTGCTTTCTTTAGGTGGAAGTCTCATGGGGAGGCGCACTCACAGCCCGTGCTCGCCTAATGTAATAATTTTAGACTGCTTTATCATTACTGAAGTGATGAAGCCAGCTACTGTGTGCCTGGTTTGTGTCATGCTTGGGTGGGCCAGGCTGGGCTGTTTATTACTGAAAAAAAAAATAAAATAAAAGAGAACAGAGTGCGTGGTGCATCCGCTCCAGACCTGAGGTGGTGCAGGCTCACAGAGGGATGGCTGTGGGCATGTAGGAGACAATGTCTGTTGGCTTAGAAATGGCTGGGGCCCTAAAGACTGAAAATTCTGTGGGGCCTCCATGGCCTGGAATTAACGATTTCAGCTTGGCAATACAAAAAAGCTCCTCAACAAGGGTCAGTTTCTGTACAGGAACGACGGGCTGGAACAAATCACTGACACAGGATTTCGGGAGCGCTGGAAATGCATTTGTGTTTCCCCAGCCCTCAAAGTGAAGGCAGGCTGCAGAGTCACGCAGCAGGAGCTGCTGTGCAGGGACAGACACTCCTTGGCACTGAGGGGAGACCCACAGGTCAGGCAGCCTGGGCACTAATTGAAGCTGACCTTGCTTTAATTGACTCTCAGCTTCCCGACTCTCTGGCCAACCTAATTCTGCCTTTTAAGAGCATGATGAAACTTTCCCTTAAAAGTAGGTTTTGCCATTTAACAAATCCATAATTGGAGCAGCAGAACATTTGCTCCCAGATAAGGGCGCTTGTGCTATTGGTAATTAGTTTGACCTGGGCAGATGCCTCCTGATAAGGCACAGCAGGGAGCTGTCCTCTGCTGTGCTGAAGGATTTAATCCCCCTAATTTGTGACACAGCCACTCAAAAATTCCCATCTGTGCTGGACTCAGTCTGGAGGTGCTCCACAGTCTTGTGTACTTCTCACCACTGTCAGGCACTGAAGGGAGAGCAGAGATCCTGGTTATGCTGACACAGGTTTGGGCAGGAATTTTTTCCTCGTTCAGTTCTGCTGCTTTCCTCCTAATTCCTCCTCACAGGACGTTGCACATCCTCATCCTCTCTGTGTTTTCTCACATCATGGCAGGTGCTGATCTTTCCCCCAGTTCTCATCCCTCCCCCACGGAGATGCTGCCAGGGCTGGAGCCCCTCTGCTCTGGAGCCAGCCTGGCACAGCTGGGGCTGCTCAGCTGCACAAGAGAAGGCTCCAGGGACACCTCAGAGCCCCTGCCAGGGCCTCCAGGGGCTCCAGGAGAGCTGCACAGCCACTGGGGACAAGGCATGCAGGGACAGCAGCCAGGCAATGGCTTCCCAGGGCCAGAGGGCAGGGACAGATTTTGGGCTGTTGGGAATTAGGAATTGCTGGAGCCGGGGACAGTGGGAGGTGTCCCTGCACATGGCACGGGGTGGGGCTGGATGGGCTTTGAGGTGTGTTCCCATCCAAACCACTCTGGGATTCTCTGTCAGCCTCTACTCACAAAATGAGCTCTCCTGTTTTTATGGTTTAGCTACCACCCTCTCAGGCCTGGCCTCTCTCCCACAAACCCATCACAAACCACGTTAAAGCCTCCCCAGACAGCAGCACAGTCCCACCCCTCCATCTCCTTGTAACCGGGTGGTGGCTTGGGGACCTTTTGGGGACCTTTCCCCAGACCTGTTCCTGTGGCTCCCCAGCAGATGTGAGCCACAGAGCGTGAGGCTCCGTGTCCCTTTGTCCTTCCCTGCAGGTGCAGGGGACAGGGCTGGTGGCCAGCAGAGCTGGGGTGGGTGCAGAGGGCCACGGCCATGCGGGCAGAGCTGCTGGCAGCCCCGCCAAGCAATGTGGGTGGGCATGGGAGAGGATTTCCTGCTTCGTGGGATCAGGGCAGGTCATGTTCAGGCGGGTTTGGAAGGCAAGCCCTTGCTAAACCACATTAAAAAGTCTGTGACAAAAGGAGTTGAGGGAGGTGTGCAGGATGGGAGAGGAAACAAACAGGGAACAATGAGAAGAGCAAGGGAGGGAGAGCTCAGGGCTGAGTGGCCAGTCAGGTTTTGTGACGGATATAAATTAACTGGGATCACATCTCTTGGATCTAAACACAGGGCTCAGTGGAAAATGAAACTTGATTCTCCCCCTTTATGAATCTGAGATACCTCCATCAAGAGCATAATTTTAGGCGCTGGTGTGACACCTCGGAGAGGAACAAGTCTCCTCTCTCACACGTCAGGGAAGAAAGCAAGATTTGTATCACCCCTGAAAAGCCTTTTCCCCTCTGCCTCGTTGATTAGAGTTAATTGATCAAGTTCAGGTGAATCTGGGCCACAATCTTATTTGGTTTTTAAATGCTCATTAATTGCCCCAAAGTAATTTAAATTTAATTAGAGTTTGGTAGGGTGTGGTGCTTGTCCTACTTTTTAATTCCTTGTTTTCGGGCTTTGCTGGTGACGGGTTGACGCCATGGTGGCAGCAGGCTGATGGCACTCTGGGATGGGGTTTGCTGTGACACTGGAGTCACAGACCCTTTTTGGGCTGCCCTGCATGGGGAGATGGACCTGCAGCCAGGGGGGGACAGCAAGTGAGCAGCCAGAACTAAAACCAGCTAAAACTGAATCTGGTGATCCTAAGGGCAGCACGGAATTAATCTGTTTCGCAGCACAGAGTTAATTTCCCGAGTCTGATCCTGATTTCCCGAGTGCTGACTCCACCACTAGCAGGTTTGGGGAGGAACAAGCACGTTAGAGGCTACATTTGTTTGTGCTGCTGGCAAGGCTTCCTCCCACGCAGCAAATTTATGATCTTTACCCCAAAACAAATCAACAGAGGGGGTTTGAGTGGAACTTTTGTCATTCACAGGCCTCAACAAACAAGTGAAGGTTGAGGGGAAAGGATGCTTCTGGACGCAGAGCAGCTTCCCTCTACGCTTTGTAGTGGGTAGAAGAGGAATTTTCATGAAAAATGTTAAATGTTTGTGTATTTTTTTAATGCTTGGAAAGATACTCAAGAAAATCCTCAGACTGTAACTTGTAAGACCAGTCTGCCATCTTAAAAGCTTATTATGTGCAAATTTGATTAGAGCAGGTCTTCTAAAGTATTCAGGCGATATTTAAGATAATGAAGTTTTGTTCCTTAATTCAATTTTGTCTCCCATCTGGAAGAAATTAAAAATGCAAGCCATGCATGGTTTCATTCCTTAAAAATATCTCATGCCCTGCTTCACTGTCCCTGCCTGTCTGGGCTGTGAGTGTGTGGCTGGGCTGGGGGTGACAGGTCCCCTCTCCTGGTGCCCCGCTGGCCTGGCTGGCGTGTCCCCTCCGTGTGTCACCACGCAGACCATGGTCCTGGTGAGGTCCTGCCCTGCTTCCCATTGTCTCTCTGTCTCAGTGAAATCATCTGTGGGACATGAGTCCACTGCACATTCCCTGCTGGTCCTGCCATATATGAGCATGTGATAAATGGTGATTTCTTCTCCGAATAGCTTGTGATCCATAATGGAGTAAAAAGAATTCAAGAGTTGCTAACACCTGTCAGAATTAGAACTTGAGTTGTACTAACACTTTTTAATTCTTATAGGGGAACATCCTTTACTTTAAATGATATAGTCTCTCTGAAAATAAACTTTTTTTAAACTATTTTTGAAGTTTGGAATTGTGAAAATCTAAGTCTGGAATTCACAGATCAGTGGAGTTTTTGGCCATTTTAGTTCCACATTTTGTTGTAGCAGGGTTTCAATATGCTGACTGACACAGTTTCTCCCCGGTGTTGTCCAGGCCAGGAGGTTTTGTTGTTGGAGAGCTCCAGGGGATCCCAGTGGGGATTTTGTGGCTGCACCTGCCCAGGCTGTGCTGTCCTGGCTGGCATTTGCGGCACTGCCGGTTCCATGGGTCACCAGGGACAGCTAAAGTCCCTGCTGGCATTTCTGCTCTGCCGGGAGGATCCCTGCCTTCCCTCCGCTCTGTGCTCTCATCACTCCAAGCCCTCCCTTCCTTCCTTTCCTTCATCCTGGCAGTTTTGGGCTGTTGCTTCATGGTGTTAAAAGGGGTCTCACACTGCAGGTGCTTCCCTGTGGCAGCAGGAGCCTGCTGTGGGTGTGCCGGGGGCTCTGCAGGCTCTGTGGGTGCCCGAGTGCTGCCTGTGGGTGTGCCAGGGGCTCTGCAGGCTCTGTGGGTGGCCGAGTGCTGCCTGTGGGGG
>NW_005054365.1:3852458-3852634 GCF_000277835.1 Geospiza fortis
CGCGGCGCCCTGCGCGATGGCGCGGCGCAGCCTGCACACCAAGGAGAAGGGCAAGCCGCTCATGCTCAACCCGCGCACCAACAAGGTGGGTCTGTGTCCTGTCTGTCTGTGTCACCTGTGTCTGCTGATAGTCCTGTGCCCCCTGTGCTCTGACACAGCCAGCGCGGGGCGGCGGG
>NW_005054365.1:3852690-3853775 GCF_000277835.1 Geospiza fortis
ACGAGGGGCTGCTGGCACTGCTGAGCCCAGGGACAGCTTTAGCAGGGAGAGGGTCTGACCTGAGAGTTTGCAAGAGTTAACTCTGAATTCGCTAACCACAGGAAGCGTTAGCCTCTCTGTCCTAGCCCTGGCCCTTTCCTGGGACACCGACAGCTGGGGCTGAGCCACATCACCTAAGAAATACCCCTCTGCAGAGTCTGAAAGAGCATCTAAAAACAAACCTTGGTGGGAGCTGACTGGGAGGTACGAATATCATGTTAATTCCATGCTTTGAGGCAGACTCCTAAGAAAGTAGCATTTTATTCCCTTCACAAAACTGTTCCTGTTTGCACAAGCCCATCCTCAACCTCCTTTTTTTTTTTCCCCCCCCACTGGGGTTGTAGTGGCCTTCAGGAATCTTGCGGCCATTAATGTGTAAATTAAAACTGGTCAGAAATCAGATGAGAGCTTTTGGGGGCTGGTCCAAGATGTCTGAAGTGGTCAAGAAAGGCGGCAAGTCTGCCTGTCTCTGACATTTGCCCTATCTCTCTGCTCAGGGCATTTCCTGAGCAGTGGGGCTGGGTTATTCTACCCTTCCCTTCCACCCTGGACAGCAGAGTGCAAGATGCCTCAATCCTGCATGAATCCAGGCTGCCTAGACAGGGAGAGAGAGCTGTGGAAGGTAGAGACTGGCTGACTGCAAAACTGAAGTTGAGATTGCTGTGTCAGGGCAAGAGAAAAGAGTAGATTGGTGTGATTTGTCAAGATCAGATTGTCTTGAGCCTCTGAGTTCTAAAGACTTTGACATGGCCATGGAAATTACTTCAACCCCTGTAAGCTTTTCCAAATGCTGATTATGCAATAGTATTCTGAAACAAGAACAATAGGTCATTTCTTACTGTTTTTCTAGTGGTAATATCCTTCCATTTTTTTTAACCCTGGAATTCTCTGCTGGACTGAGCACAATGCAATTTTATTCGAGGAGTAGAAGGGAGTAGGGACCTTCTGGTTAATGGCAATTGATTTTGTGAATATTTTAATGCCTCCAAGAAGTTACACTGGTGAGAGGGAACCCCATTCTGCATTAGTTTGTCTCTCCTGTATCC
>NW_005054365.1:3853786-3858425 GCF_000277835.1 Geospiza fortis
TGACGCCTGTTGGAATGGATCAGAAAGCTCACTGAGTGATACTGCTGGATGCAGTATCTGTATGGAAATGCATTTTGGATATTCAGCAAAGACATAAATGATTTATTAAACACACTGAGTACTTTACCCCTTGTGCCTCACTTGTGTATAGAGATATATATATATTATCTATGTACAGAAACAGATAAAGGGTGTTATTTCTTGCTGTCAGCTTGTTGAGGTTATCATGTTTTTCTTGATTAGATTTAATTTTTACATCCTCTATCAACCCTGCAGAACATTTGGTCTCCCCTAAGGCACACGTCCCTAAAACAAGAGCTGCAGAAGGACAGCATCAGGGGCAGGACCTCGCCCTTGCCCTTGTGCGAACTTATCTGTTGCTCTTTGCCACTCGAGTAGGTTTTTCTCTTACAGTTGCATTTTGTTTCTTGCCCACCCTGAGCTGTGTGTTGAGCTGTGTGTGTTTCTTTTCTTGCCCACCCTGAGCTGTGTGTTGAGCTGTGTGTGTTTCTTTTCTTGCCCACCCTGAGCTGTGTGTTGAGCTGTGTGTGTTTCTTTTCTTGCCCACCCTGAGCTGTGTGTTGAGCTGTGTGTTTTTCCTTTCTTGCCCACCCTGAGCTGTGTGTCGAGCTGTTTGCGTTTCTTTTCTTCCCACCCTGTGTGTGTGTTTCTTTTCTTGCCCACCCCGAGCTGTGTGTTGCAGGTGAGCACACAGTCACCCCACCTGGTTTGGGTTTTGGTGTTTGAGGGGCAGATTGGAGGTGTTCATTGTCAGGATGGCTCAAAGAGGCAGAGAGCTCTCTGGGCCGCCTCAGTGCTGCAGCCAGCAGCTGCTGTGGCATGCTTCTCCATCAGAGCCCTGCATGCTGTGGGACTGCTGCTCCCTGATGGAGCTCCCAGTGCAGTTCATTGGCTCCAGCACCTTCAGTTCTGCTGGGGGTCCCCAGCATTTTCAGCTTGCTTGGAACACTGAGAACAATCTCCGTGGTTTAGTGCTGGCAATTAAATTGTTACTGATATGGTGCCGGGCTTCAGATGGGGCAGGGTTTGTTCATCCAGCACAGAGCAGGAGGACAGGATCCCTGACTGGGGATGTCTGCTCTGCCACGTGGAGGGCCATCAGAGTGTTCTTGTCTCCACTGGAAATACATGACCTGTAATGTTATCTGTGTGTTTGTTTTCTGTGGCTTGCAGAAAATTTGTCACTGCATAGTTGGCCACGCTCCCTGTACTTCAGTTGGTTATTTTGGTGAAGAAGGGTGATGGTATTTTGTACTGTGGGTTCCATTACCCCATTTTCCGTGGCTCTTCCTCAGGGTTGTTAGGTTATCACAGAATCCCTGGGGTTGGAAAAGCCCTCCCAGCCATCGAGTCCAAGCTGTCACCCGATCCCCACCTTGTCACCCAGCCCAGAGCTCTCGGTGCCACGTCCAGGCCCAAACCTCCCTGGGCAGTTACAATTCCTGACCTCCCTTTCCATGGGGAAATCCCTTCCGATGTCCAAAAACTTCTCCTGCACTGACAGTGCCTCTCACAATTTTGGATTCAGCAGGTACCTTTAGGATTTATGTATGCATATATTTCTGTGCATGTATCTGCCTGGAATGGCAATAGATATGTGCATGGAAATATGTGATAAATGTTAAAGAAACATTCACTGGTGGCAGGTTAATAATCCCAGGCTGATCCTGAGGAATTTTACCAGTGTCTTATCTTTCATGCAGGTGGTCATCTTCTCATATGTTATATTTTGCTCACAGTTTCATCTGTGTTCATTCGCAGCTTTTTCAGCCCAATTTATTTTCATGCATGGCTTCCAGAATGCTTCCAGAAACTGTGATAAATTTACCTTTGCATAGAGACAATTTTTTTAGCAAACTTGTAAACATCACCTCACTGACTTGTAGGAAATACCCTAACAGTACATTTCCAATTCAGAATAAAAAAATAAACAGAAAAAACACAGCCAAAGTTAAAGCTATTTTGACAAAATAAAAGGGATTGCCCAAGAGAGTGCAAAGAAAGGATTGTATGAGGTTGAAGATGTAAAAGCAGATGCTCCCTTGCACTGCCCTTTCTCACCATGCTGGTTTTGACATGTTTCATTTTTTTAAATACATTTTAGATTTAGGCTTAGCCAGCTGTGTTGAGCAGCCAGGGCATGGAATACGCAGTGCCCCTGTGCCTTCCTGGGGAAGCCAGGATAAACAGGATGTGGGGAGGGAATGCAGATGGTGATCGTTGCTAAGAAGTGCAGTGCTCGGGACATTGCTATCAGTTTGTGATCAGTCAGGAGGAAAGACCCCAGAAGGCAGGAAAATGACAGAAACTGAGCGCACACCCCCAGCCCAAAAGTCCCACCGCAGGTCTGTGTGCTGCCCAATGGTTTGGACATGGTGGGGCTCTTGGATGGAGCTGGCATGGCCACGTACCTGCAGGTTTTATCAGCTTCCCTAAGATCCGTGTGCTTTCAGAAGGAATTACACCTGGGCACACGGAGCTGTTTAATCTGTAACCCGGTGCCAAAGGTGGTGGGAGGGTATCCAGCCTCATTTACCTTGGCCCAGGTGTTCTGCTCAGCACCTCTGGGCTGGGGGTGGGGGGTGCAGGAAGGGCACTGCCTGGGGCTGTTACACCATTGTGGCATTAATGCCCTTGAGGAGAGCAGGAGCAGCCACATCCCCAGGGATGCCATTGCAATCACGGGGCTCAGGACTCTGCCGTTGGTGTCCATGAAAATGTACCACGAGGGGCTGGGACACTTCCTTGGCAGGGAGTGGAGCCTTTCTGCTCCTGGCTTTCCCCTCGTCTGCAGGAGAGTGCTTCCAGCTGCCCCAGACAGCTGTGGGCTGGCTGAGCGTGGGTTGTCAGGCAGAGTGGTGCAGTGTTCTGCCTTGCAGAGGGGTCCAGGAGCTGGGGGCACCTTTGCCTGGGAGAGAGGGAGTGTGAAACGGCTTGGAGATCCCATGGGATCTGTGCTGTGTCACAGAGCATTGCCTGGGGGCACCTGTGCCTGGGAGAGAGGGAGTGTGAAACGGCTTGGAGATCCCATGGGATCTGTGCTGTGTCACAGAGCATTGCCTGGGGGCACCTGTGCCTGGGAGAGAGGGAGTGTGAAACGGCTTGGAGATCCCATGGGATCTGTGCTGTGTCACAGAGCATTGCCCTGCTGTGTCAGCCACACCCACCGGGGTACGCACTGCTGCTCTGGGAGAACAAAGGGAGAGAATCCAGTTTAAAACTGAAGGAGGAAAGAAAGCAGGAGTTTTCTGTTCTCATAAACTTTTATTCTCTGCTAGAGATAGTGAAGACACCTTTGAATCTTATGTAATGAACTTTATGAATGAACTTTATTAATTTCCAGTGGAGGCATCTTGTGCAATAGTGAACTTTGTGTTTAGCCCAAGGGAGCAAAGTCAAGGGAAGCAGCCCGCAATCCGACATAAAATCTACTTTGTTTCCAAGATGTTTATGATGCTGCTTCAAAGGCTGTGCTCCCTGCTGAATCTGTTCTAGCAATTACTAGGAGTTACAAGGAAAGCATTTTTTAAGTCTCATGAGTAACTAATTTTTCAGACAGTGGCGTGTTTGGATATAAACTGTGTGTACATCTTTGTCAGGAGCCCTGGATGGGGGTTTTGCTGTATATGAGAGCATTTATGGTTGGTTAAAAGTACACTCTCATATACGTGGCTGTGAGACTGCAGGCGGGGAAGACTTACCACCACTACTACTTCTCTGCTTGGAAACCTCTGAGAATTACTTACTCAGTGGCGCTATAAAAGTCCTGCTTGCAGCATCCAGGCTGCTCCACGCAAGGCACACAGCTAGAATTTGTGTGTGCTGGTATTTATAGCAGCAGGGGCTTTGTGCGATGGAGCCCAGTTGCTGCGAAGTCCCAGTGCCAGAGCATGTGGATTGAAATTCATGGTGGCTCAGCGTGAGCTTGTCTGAACTAAAATAGCATCAGCGTTTCACTCCAGCAGCATTTTTTGTTCCCCCTCCCAGCAGAAGGTTGGTTTTGTGGCAGTGAATTTGTCCGTTGTGGAGTGTTAATTAATTAATCAGTGGTCTTTGAGGTGTGCTGGGCTCCCTCCTGGATGCGCGCCCTGCTTGGCTGTGCTGGCCTGGGGACAACCCGTGCTTGTCCTGAGCTGAGAAGAGGATTAAGGAGGCTGATGGCAGTGAAAGTCAGCACACAGCACCTGGGGAGAGGACACCCGGCCTGCAAACAGTGATCCCTGCTGCTTACACCCAGACTGTGGGAGTACTTAAGCTCTTAATCCCAGGGAAAGCTGGGGTGAGCTTGGGCCTTAGGCGTGGGTTCTTGTGTGATTTGAGCAATCGGTGCCGGCTGCGTGGGCTGAGTGATCTCCCTCATCCCCTGGCTCTGGCTGTGCCCCTGATCCTCTGCCTCTGCCCCCTGATCCCCTGGCTCTGCCAGTGCCCCCTGATCCCCTGGCTCTGCCAGTGCCCCTTGATCCCCTGTGTCTGTCTGTGCCCCCTGATCCCCTGTGTCTGGCTGTGCCCCTGATCCCCTGGCTCTGGCTGTGCCCCTGATCCCCTGGCTCTGCCAGTGCCCCCGGATCCCCTGGCTCTGGCTGTGCCCCTGATCCCCTGGCGCTGCCAGTGACACCGG
>NW_005054365.1:3860530-3871035 GCF_000277835.1 Geospiza fortis
TATAAAAAAGCCGACACCGCCTCGGGAGCGGTGGGAGAGTGCTGTGGCTGCCTTGCTGAACAGACCTCTGCTCGTCAGGGAGAAAACTTTATAGATAAGAAGTAATAAACAATCCGAAGATCAAACTCCAGAGAGTCCAGTTTTGTTCTTCAGAGCCTGGGGCCACTCCAGGACCACCCAGCTCATCTTGGGACAGAGACCAGACAGCCAGACCCGAGACTGCAGGGCAGTCCCAAATCCACATCCAAATCCAAAAGAAGCTCATGGTCATGGACAAAGATACTGGGAGTGTTGGAAGGACTCAGGAGTTCTATCTCAGTGCTCTGGACTAAGCTTGCTCTGTTCCAGTTGGAGCAAGGGATGAATTTCTGTGTGAAGGCTGATGTAGTTCTGATTCCTGATTTAGGCCTAGGCAGAAATTAAAGCCTCTTTGAATACACTAAGATGTAATTGTCATGTAAATCAACAGCTGAAAGTACTTAGTGTCACTTAAAAATTCATCCTGTTTGATGTTATTGTGACTCCAGAGGCATTGAACAGCTAGATTCCCTACAGACAGAAGGAGTGTGAATAAACTGAATAAAGATGGGCCTCTGTTCTGCTTGGAGCTAAGCTCAGGGCTCCTGGACGCTATTGTGGGCCCAGGTGTTGTAAGGACGCAGGTTCCACTCTACAGGGAAGTGGGAAAAGCCACATTCTGGTGTCATGGTAATAGCAGCGATTATAGATTTGGTAGTTGTGGTTTTTGGAGGACTTGAGGCTTTCTGGAGGGGAGGATGCAGGTTTTGGTAGTGAGGTGTTCCTCTGGGGTTACAGTGAGATGTCAGTGTAGCATTATGGCTCCTCTGAGGGGACCCTGGCCTTCCCCGGGCTGCAAACTCCAGTGGCCTTGCTGACCAGAGACTAAACTTCTTCTTGCCTTCCTCTTCTTCTTCCTCTAAACGCTGTAAATATTTTGGCACCGTTTTTGTTTCTGTGGTGTCTAGGGTAAAAGTCAACATACTACAAATGCTTGCCAGCCATGCTCAGCCTTGGGGCCCGAGCCACTGGCACTGCCAGCAGTTTGTGTGGGAAAGGGCTGCTTTTGGGGCGATTTAACTGCATTTAAAGGTATTAAACTGCTGATGGCAGCAGGCCAGGGGCGTCGAGGAAAAGGGAAGATAGCCGAGAGGAGTTTGTGTGGAGCTTGCATTTCTGCTCGCAGAGAATAAATATTTCTAGTGAAGTATGCAGAAGTGGAACTAATCCTTTGCAACACAGGAAAAACCTCTGTGGCACCCAGAGCATGATCCTGTGGGTTCTTCTTCTCTCGTGTCAGTTTCTCTCTGTTTACATGGCTGTGTTCTTCGTGGAACTGTTGGGTTATTCAGATCAGTGTTTGGAAAAAAATACCACTACAGTGGCTAAAGTGGGACTGTTAAACCCCACAAAAAAAAACCAAAAAAAAACTTAGAAATCAACTCCCAAAAAACCAGCAGCAAAGTTAAAAACTTGAAGACTAAACTGTCATCTGAAATGTATTTGTATTTACTATTGGAAGAATACTGGAGACTAGCAATTAGACTGGGAAAGAAAAGAGTGGTTTGCAAATGACTCCTGAGTACTTGTAGAAAAGCTCTACTGTCCTAGTAGTGAAAGGTTAAATTGAAGTCAGTGTTTAGTGTCAAATCTATTACGTGAAAGGTTGGCAGACATGAAAATAAATACAGAGAAAAACAGATTCATTTTAGGGTTAAACACTTGGAGTTTTCTGTAAGAGGGCAAAACAGTGAAGGTTTTGGGTATGGGTTGTTGTTTTTTCTTGCTTTCTAGCTCTTCAAGTATTTTATTACTGTAGAGCATAGTGTAGAATCAGTACAGGAAAGCAGGTGGACTGCTTTAGTCAGTGTAGTCAAAACAACTGATATTAAATATAACCTAAATAGGAAAGAGAAAAATAATGTTAAAATAGTAATTATTTAACGATGGGATTTTTTTCTTTAAGGACTATTGTTTAGAAACCATTCAGGTATGATGAATTACACTACAACTGGACTCTTTTTAGAAATTTTTGTTAATGGTTGTGTGTTCTACAGATACCTGTGAAGAGTGTGTTCTCACACAAGCAGAGGTGAAAATCTTTGTATTCTAATCTGAATTGATGCCTTTACTGTCAGTGGAAAAGTACCGATTTTTATTTCTCGTCAGCTGAGGAGCTGAACATGGATGATCTTTGTGGGTCACCTCCACAAGGATCATCTGATTCTCTGACCTTTCTGATGGCAGGAGGAATTTGGAGTGTAATTACAAGGCATAAGGCAAACTTTAGAAAGCTTTTTTTTTTTTTTTTTGCTTAGCAATAAGAATCCGAAGGTTGAGAAATGGTTCAAATTAGTATTTAAATAACAATAAATTTAAACTCTGTCCACTCTCCCAAATGGAGAAGAGGGGGAAGTTTTTGCGGGTGAACTATTCTAATTTGCTACCAGCGAGGCTTTTTGGTAGTAGACAAATGGATTAGATCCATCCCTAAGTGAAAATTAAGTATTTGGGTTGGACTGTGATCTTAATAGAAGCATTAAAGCAATTCAGTAACTTGGGCATCAGGCTGTATTACTGAAAAAAGCAGCAAATGGAGCAACTGAGATAAAAATCTGAGCTACAGTTACTGTCTGTGACTGTAGGGACGAGCCTGGGTGACAGTGGAACAATGGCAAAGGCAGCTGTTATTTCACTTTTAACCCCTTTGCAGCAGCACCTCTCTGCTGCTCTCCAGCTCCACAGAGGACAGTCAGATGTGGCAAGGTCTGGGCAGTGTGGGTGGAAAGGAATGGCCCCCAAAAGGTGAGGAGAACCCCAGGAGGGGCAAACACCCCCCGAGCCTGCCTGCAGCACAGGGTGCAGTGGCAGAGTTCCTGGGAGAGGGAATTCCCAGGGCAGGGACTGATGATTGCTGCTCACCTCTCGTTCTCAGGGCATGGCCTTCACCTTACACGAGCGACAGATGCTGGGGCTGCAGGGACTCCTGCCTCCCAAAATAGAGACACAGGACATCCAAGCCTTACGCTTCCACAAGAATCTGGCAAAAATGACTGACCCCTTGGAGAAGTAAGCGCTGCTCCGGCCTTGTCCCGTGGTGCGAGTGAGCGGGAGCATCGGGGCTGGAAATAAGATGGAGATGGGAAAATACTGTCTGGGGGTAACCAGAGTTTCCAGTTCCTCTGCTGGGTATTTCAGTTCTTGGGTGTTGTTTTCATTTTGGCACAGAGCACTGCTTTCATCCCGCGGTCAGATGAGGTTGGGAAGCTTTTTTTCTTTTTCTATTCCTTTTTCTTTTTTTTTTAATATTCCATGTTCATAAAACAGCAGAAGAGAGCGTGTGAAAATCAGTAACGGAGCTGCAAACCTGCCTGCAGCCCGTCACACGTATTTCTGTGGTATGTAAGATGGAGTGGCAGGTTGTTAGAGCACAGCAGGTGGCATTCAGCCCAGTCTGTAAAAATGTGTGATAATGAAGGTAAACTGAGCGTTTGAGATGCCAAAACCAGTGTTCAACATAGACAGTAGTTACTGCTAAAAAAGACTAAGAGAGTAGAATTTTAAGTCCCATAAGGTTAATTTTTTTATATCTTTTATTACTTAACACACTGGTTTGGTGAGCTGCAAAGGATTTTTCTGTGTTTTATTTTTAGAATGCCGTGTTTTTAGCATCCCATTACTGTTTTCACATAATCTTTGTGTGTCTCTGCCTGTGAAAATACACAGTCTGCCACAGGCAGGAGGAGAACTGGAATGGCTTTTGGACCACATCAAAGCTCTTTTGTTCTCATCAGAAGTGAAGGATGGCTCTTAAATCCACAGCATGTCACTTGCTGGTCCAAAGCGGTCCTGTCACGTATTGGCCAAGTGCCCAGCTGCCGTGGCCTGAGGCAGATTGCTAATTCATTATCTTTATGTTGTTGGGTCAGCAGGACAGGGTATGGGTTGATACACAGCAGATTGGTGGGTAAATTTGCAGAAATTCAGATTTGATTTACACACCCACTTAAGCCCGTCAGAATGAGCCTTCTGGTGGGGCTCAGTTTGCTGCACGTGTGTGTTGGTGCTGGGATTCACAGGACACATCTTCTGGGTGGAAAATTATTTCAGTGAAATTTTGTTTGCAAGGGTGCTGAGACTCCCTGCAGTAAATCCCTGGGCTGTGTTTAGTCACATTTGTCATTATTCCCTTGCCAGCACGCACAGTGTGTCCACCCAGCATTTCCATCTCGCTGCTGCTCCCTTCCCAGCTTCCCTTTGGTGCTCCCAGCCTGACTCAGGGAGAGGGGGCTTTCCCGAGGGAGCAGCACGAGTGGGAGACAGCCAGGGGTGTTTTTCCTTGTGCTGGTTGATTACAGGTACATCTACATCATGGGCATCCAGGAGAGGAACGAGAAGCTGTTCTACAGGGTGCTGCAGGACGACATTGAGCGGCTCATGCCCATCGTGTACACCCCCACCGTGGGGCTGGCCTGCTCCCAGTACGGACACATCTTCAGGAGACCAAAGTAAGGACACACACACCTTGCTGCTGCTTTTATTGTCCTTTCCTCTGCATTCGCACCTGAGATTTGCAAGTGGTTTCTGTCATTTTCATCCTGGTGCAGCTTGTGCCACGTCGGGGCAGTAAAAGTTTGTTAGGATATATCTCATGACACAGTGCGTATTGAGAAAGAAAACGTTTGGAAGCAGACGTGGAGATGGGTCACGTAAATATCCCCAAGTGCAGGGCTTCAGCCCCATTTCCAGCTCTTCCCAGGTGCCACACAGCTCTGTAATTCCAGGGGGGATTTCCTCAGCTATCAGAGTCCCTTCTGTGGCTCTGAGGGTCTGTGTCGGGGCAGGGCCTCTGGAAGGGAGTGTAGATTGGATGGGATTTATGGACATCACCCTCACCCTGCTGCAGAGGGGTGCTTCAGGTGGGTTCCTTAGGTCCCTGCACAGCAGGGCTGTTCAGGGGGTTCCTCACCCATCCCTGTGTCACCCTGCACAGCAGGGCTGTTCAGGGGTTCCTCACCCATCCCTGTGTCACCCTGCACAGCAGGGCTGTTCAGGGGTTCCTCACCCATCCCTGTGTCACCCTGCACAGCAGGGCTGTTCAGGGGTTCCTCACCCATCCCTGTGTCACCCTGCACAGCAGGGCTGTTCAGGGGTTCCCTCTGGAAGGGAGTGTAGATTGGATGGGATTTATGGACATCACCCTCACCCTGCTGCAGAGGGGTGTTCCTCACCCATCCCTGTGTCACCCTGCACAGCAGGGCTGTTCAGGGGTTCCTCACCCATCCCTGTGTCACCCTGCACAGCAGGGCTGTTCAGGGGTTCCTCACCCATCCCTGTGTCACCCTGCACAGCAGGGCTGTTCAGGTGGTTCCTCAGGTCCCTGCCCCAGGGGAGGAACCGATATTTTCCTTTGAGCAATTTATGTCAGCAGCTATAAAAATTTGAATTTTAAATTGTCCTATTTGGCATTCAGTTTTACAAAAGCAAGGTGAAATTTCTAATTGTCGCTCACAAAATATTTCTGGTTTGTGGTTTGTTTTTTTTTTCTTTCAGGGGATTATTTATTTCCATCTCAGACAGAGGCCACATAAGGTCAATTGTGAACAACTGGCCAGAGAACGATGTTAAGGTACTGTCATGGTGTGATTTTAATTTTTAGTTGTTATTCCATCTCAGCTGAGTCTTTTGAGATTTACTAGTATTTGGTGGAAACATGAGTATTAAGTAATGCATTCTGGCTCTTTAGTGATGCTGGCAGAATGCAGCTCATTGAGGTGATGCACATCTTGAAGATCAGTGTTTCACCCTAAATGGGTTCCTAATGGGTTCATGGGTTGAGGAAAATATTCCTCATGAGCTGCTCTTCGTCTGACTGTGCAAACATACCTCAGTTTTCACCTGGGAAAAAACCACAGCTGATATTGAGCTAATCTTTATAAATTTCAGTGATTGTGTATGATTTGACCTGCTTTTTTTTCTCCCCTTTTTTTTTCCATCAGGCTGTTGTGGTCACTGATGGAGAAAGAATATTGGGTCTTGGAGACCTGGGGGTGTACGGGATGGGAATTCCAGTGGGAAAGCTGTGTTTGTACACAGCCTGTGCAGGGATACACCCAGATAAATGCCTGCCTGTGTGCATCGACGTTGGGACTGATAACCCAGTGAGTCACCACTATAAAAGTGGGGGTTTTTAAAAAGCATTCCAGGCTAAAAGTGGGGAATGTGGGCAAGCTGTGGTCAAAAGGAATACCCCCAAAAAGTGAGGAGAACCCCAGGAGAGGCAAACACACCCCAACCCTGCCTGGAGCAAAGGGTGCAGTGGAAGAGTTCCTAGAAAAGGGAGTTATAGGATTCTAGGGTTTTTTTTTTTTTTTTTTTTTTTTCTTTTTTTGAGCACTTTTATTTAAGATAAACCTGAATATTTTATGCAAAGGGTAAAAGGTTTGGGGTTCACTATGTAGGGATTAAAAGTGCCCATTGATTTGTCCATGAAAGGGTGCATCTGGAAGTAATTGGAATGCTGGAACACTGCAAAATGGGCAGTCAGTTTTGACCTGACTTTTAAGAAGCTGGGAATGGGAATTAGATTTATTGAGGCAGTTTATTGTTGGCAGTATTGATTTGTTCTGTTTCAAAAGCTGGGGCTGTGTGCCTGCAGCACCTCGGGCGTGAGCTGTGCTGGGTGTGCCCTGGGGAGGGATTCACCCTGCTCTCTGCCTGGCCTGTTCCCTGCAGACCCTGCTGAAGGATCCCTTCTACATGGGGCTGTACCAGAAGAGGGATCGCTCGCAGGTCTACGATGACCTGATCGATGAGTTCATGGAAGCCATCACGGACAGGTAGGGCACAGAGCAGCCCTCGCAGCTGTCCAGGGCGTGAGGAGAGCGCCAGAGGCTGGGGCGGGCTGTGTCTGTCCCTCCTGTCTGTCTGTCCCTGCAGCGAGCTCCTCGGTGACCCAGAGCACGCTGCCTGTGGTTATCTGTGCGAGGCACAGAACGGAGACAGCGCTCTGGGCTCTGCCCGAGGACAGCCTGCTGCACAGATAAGGGATGGGGCGCAGGCTCTGCTGCTCCCCCCTGCCTCTGGGGGTGATGGCGGTGTTTGCCATCCCCTGTAGGTATGGCCAGAACACACTCATCCAGTTTGAGGACTTTGGAAACCACAATGCTTTCCGGTTCCTGAGGAAGTACCGGGAGAAGTACTGTACCTTCAACGACGACATCCAAGGTACACCCTTTGTCTGTGTTCCTGAACATCCCTGCAGGAACTCTTCCCAAAGCCACAGCCTGCCATGGAGACGTGTTCAGCTGCCCTCAGATGTGCTCTGCTCTCACAGGGACAGCCTCAGTGGCCTTGGCAGGACTGCTGGCAGCCCAGAAAGCCACTGGGAAACCACTCACAGACCAGAAAGTGCTGTTCCTTGGAGCGGGAGAGGTGAGTCCTCTTGAGGGCCCAGAGCAGCAAGAGATATTTAAAATGTGTATTTTCTCATTGAGGAGGTTTTCCTTCTCTGAACTCCATTGCAGAACTTCTCATATAAGGCCAGCTGAAATGCGTTAGCAGAAAGGTGCCTGCCTAAACACGACTGTGTGAAAGGTGTTTAACATTTGCAGGCACTCACATTCTTCATTTCCCTGCACGGCCTTGAAGAAAGCACCAGGGACTTGTGTGTATTTGAAGGGAAACTCACCATAAAATCATGGTGTAGTGAGACCATCTTGTTGACTTTTATAGCACCGGAGGGAAGTACAGGGAGTTCTTCTCAGCAAGGTGATTGATCCAGTTTGCAGCAGGCACCAGTTACTGGTGCTGCAGTGCCAGGAGCAGCCCTGTGCTTCTCGGTGCATCAGCACAATTGCTCCTGTGGTGCTGACAAAATGACTTAATTATCTGAGAAGTTCTCCATCTGGGGAAAGGCGCTGGTGGCAGTAATTGGCCTGCTCTGCCTCATTTCTCCTGCCAGGGAGGGGCCAGGGGCCAGCAGAGCCTCCTGCTGCCCTCTGCCAGCCCTGCCTGGGGCAGGAGCCAGGCTGGGTGTGTGGGGCATGCAGGTTTGGTGGCAGGAGGGCTGAGCCCAGCTGCCAGGCTGGGCTGCGCTGCTGTGGCTGCTGAGCTGGCACAGCTCACAACCCCTGGGGGAGCTGTCCCTGCCTGCAGGGGTGCTGCTGCTGTGCCAGGGGGCTGCCCCACACAGCGAAACACTTGCCGTGTCTCACAGCGGGCTCCCTGAGGGGTTCTGTGGGGTCTGATGGCAGGCCTCTTCTGTGCCCTGTCACCAACCCGCGTCCTGTCACCCGCCAGGCTGCCCTGGGAATCGCCAACCTCATTGTCATGGCCATGATGGAGAGCGGTGTTTCCCACGAGGAGGCCTCCAGGAGAGTGTGGATGTTTGACAAGCACGGCCTGCTGGTCCAGGTAGGGCTGCAGCATGCCCGGGAGCCCCCCAGCACAGGGGAGCCCTGCCTTGCCCTCCCCTCACAGGAGGAACCACTGCTTTACCCGCAGGGCCGGGAGCAGAAGGTGGATCCCCACCAGGAGCCATTTGCCCACAAGGCTCCAGAGGACATACCAAAGACATTTGTAGAGGCAGTGAATGTACTTCGGCCTTCAGCTATCATCGGTGAGTGAGCTTATTTTTCTGTCATCTGGCTTTTTACTGCCTTTAATTTGTTGTCAGGGTTCTGGGCAGCTTGGTGACAGCCAGCTGCATTTCTGCTGCTGTAAAAAACATGGAAATGTGAGGTCAGTTTTCTCCTTGAGAATACACTGGGCTGTGGTGCTCCTTCTGAGCCTTGTGTCCTTAGTGATGGAGAGCAGCCACAACCATCGTGTTTCCTACAGGAGCTCCCTCACTCGAGTTGTTTGGCTGTTTTCTGACCCTCTGCAGTCCCCCCGTGGTCAGACTGTGCCAGCAGCACAGCTGGAAGCAGCAGTTCTGTGCTGCAGATCACCAGCACCTCTGGGGTCACTGACATCTGTAGGTACTTATTACAGCTGTGGCCATCTGCAGGGAGCAGATAGGATTACAGGTATTTCCTGCTGTGACTGCAGTTCCCTTGGCACGTGATTTATTTAGAAAAGGAGAGGTTTTTTTGGCTGAGTAGCCTGGAGCTTGTAGGCACTGCACAAATGCATCAAAGCTGAGTGTTTGTACCTCTGGGTTTGGGTGTGGTCAGGAGCACCAGTGTCAAGTGTGCATTGCACAGCTAACACCCATCAGGGATGAATCATCCACAGAGTGCCTAGAATTCCCTCTTGCTTATCCAGGACCGTGTTCCTTGTACTCATCAATACCAAAAAATAGTGTGAAATAGGCTTCTGGAGCTCACTCAGGAGATGTTGCTGTGGAAATTGTGAGTGCCAGCCGGCCAGGAGCAGTGCCTGGCTCCATCTCCAGCTGCCAGAGGAGCTGTGCCCTGCGGGGAGGCTGTAGGGCTGCCACGAGCTCGGGGTGGGGTGGCTGTCCCAAGGCAGCCAGCCTTGATTGTGGTTTTGTGTGTTCCCCTCTCCCCCAGGAGTGGCTGGGGCTGGGCGTCTCTTCACCCAGGACGTGCTCAAAGCCATGGCTTCCATCAACGAGCAGCCCATCATATTTGCCCTGAGCAACCCCACGGCCAAGGCCGAGTGCACAGCAGAGGAGGCGTACACGCTGACAGAGGTGGGTGAGCCGGGGCTGCCCTGCCCTGCTGGGACTGCTCTGCTGGGGCTGCTCTGTCCTGCAGGTGCCACCAGCAGTGACCCCTGGGGCCCTGTGCTCCCTGGGCAGGGCTGGCCCCTATCCCCACCACAGCGGCTGTGTCTGGCACCCTGGCACCACCAGGTGTTGTAATGAGTCAGCCAGGAGCAAACACTCCTGGCTCTGCACCCTCCCCTGGGACCACTGCACCCTGTGGGGCAGGCACTGGGGTTTGGGATGGCTTTTCCTTAATAGCTCTACCATTATCCCCATTATCCCATAAAGGTGTTGCCTTTATGAAGCCAGGCTTTTGGCCAGTCTTTTGTGGCTCTGTGTAGGTTTTTGTGCCAGGCTGGTTGCCTCTGCAGGGAGCCCACGGGGAGGGAGGTGGGGCAGACACAGCAGGGCCCTGGGACTCAGAACCACTGCTGGCATCTCCGTGCTGGTGCTGGTGCTGGCATCTCCGTGCTGGTGCTGGTGCTGGCATCTCCGTGCTGGTGCTGGTGCTGGCATCTCCGTGCTGGTGCTGGTGCTGGCATCTCCGTGCTGGTGCTGGTGCTGGCATCTCCGTGCTGGTGCTGGTGCTGGCATCTCCGTGCTGGTGCTGTCCTGCAGCTGCTGGCATCTCTGTGCTGGTCTGAGCCCCTGCCTGCAGGCTCCAGGGCTGCAGCTCTTGAGGGGATTCATTCTGTTCTATTTCTCTTCTTTTAATACAGTCCCAAATCAAGTGACTGGTGTGTGAAAATGGGTGGGTGGAGAGCTTTCCTTGTCTGCTGCTGCAGACTGAACTCCTCCCTTGCACTGCACACAG
>NW_005054365.1:3871477-3873814 GCF_000277835.1 Geospiza fortis
CGTTGCCCCCCTGCCAGGGTGGCCCTCCACTGTCCCCATCTGTCCCACGTTCCTGGGGCTGTCAGCTCAGGGAGCTGCTGCTCCCTGAGGAGCGCTGCAGTAGCAGCCTCTGGACAAAGTCTGGATCTTATCTCTTATCATCCGGGTTGGAAAAGCCCTCCAAGGCCATCAAGTCCAACCATTCCCCAGCTCGGCCAAGGCCACCACTGTCCCATGTCCCCAAGTGCCGCATGCATGTGGCTTTTAAATCCCTACAGGGATGGGGACTCTATCGCTGCCCTGGGTAGCTGTGACAGGGATTGACAGAGCTTTATGTAAAGAAATTTTCCCTGCTGTCCAAGCTGACCCTCCCCATGCCCAGCCTGAGGCCGTTCCCTCTCCTCCTGTCCCTGTTCCCTGGGAGCACAGCCCGACCCCCCCGGTGTCCCCTCCTGTCAGGAGCTGTGCAGAGCCACAAGGTCCCCCCTGAGCCTCCTTTGCTCCAGGCTCAGCCCCTTCCCAGCTCCCTCAGCCTCTCCTGGGGCTCCAGCCCCTTCCCCAGCTCCGTTCCCTGCCCTGGACACGCTTGTAAATTAAGGTGGTTTAACATCTCTCAGATACCTTGCATTAACCAGAGCAGTGAGCTGGGCAGTGTTTCAGTTTATAAATTCCAGTGTCTTGGATAGAAGGTAAACAGGAGTTAGTTGTGCAAGCAAGACTTCAGTTGGCATAAATAAATGTAACAACTGCTGCCATCTCTCGCTGAAGGAGGCCAGGAGCACAGTTAGAGGAACCAGCCTGGTTTTTGCTTGCACTTGTTAGGGAATAGCAGCAGATGAAGAGATGTTTTGGGGCAGGAGGCAGAGTTTGCCATGCTGAGTGCTGAGCCCGAGGAGCTGGCCCTCAGCGTGGCTGTCCCTGCCAGGGGCTCAGGCTCCCTGGGGTCAGGAGCTGGAAGAGCACAGTGCTGTTTGCAAAGTTTGAGCCCAGTGGAGAGGAGATCTTTGGGTTTTTTCCTGTTTTGGATCCATGTGTTCTTTTATTAATGATTCTCCATGTTCCAGTTACTTGTACGTGTGGGTTATTTGGACAGTTGAGCGCTGCTGGTCAGTAAATGAACTGGTGTGGTTTTGTTCCAGTCCTTGCTCATAAATTCTGCAATGTTTATGTCTCTAGACTTTCCTGCAGCCCAGCTGTCTGTTTCACGGTGCTCTGTGGTTCTCTGAAATGTCCTCAGCTGGACACTAGCTTGCCCTTCAGCATGTATTTTCCCTAGGAGATGCAGTAATTACCTGGGAGATGGACTGCAGAGCCCTGACGGTTGCATGGTTCTCTGGAAATCTCCAGCTCCACTGGCTGTGTCACGCAGCTAATGCAGTTTGTCAGGCTGTTAGGGATCAGAGCTGTCACCCCGTGTGTCCCCAGGCCTCGGGGACAGCCTGATCCTGCCCGGTGATGTCTCAGGCTACACCTGCGGCAACAAAGAAACAAAGACACCATCCTAACCTTTCCTTCCTCATTTTTTTCCCCGCTAGATGGCACCTGTAAAAGGCTGTCGATGCCCCTGTGTGTTCTGAGGGCTTCTGCTGCCTTTTAATGTGCTTTGCCTTTTGGTCCTGTCCCTTCCTGCACCCATCTGCTTTGCTCCCTGCACAAAAAGGACACCCAAACACAGTTCCAGAGCCTCCAGCCTCTTTGGTAATTTGTTTTCAAACACGTTAGTCCTGGGGAGCCCTAAAGGTTTTAAACTCATGTTCCTAAACATGTTACTGAAAAGAAAGTCAAGACTTTTTTGCTTTCAGTGGCTTTACTGCTTGAGAAGAGGGTCATTTATCTAGAGGATGTGGTTCACACTCAGATATGTTTTGATATTTAGTGCAAATTGAAATCCTTTCCAAAGGAAGGATAAGCAAACTTCATTATTCACTGCTCTGATTGCTCTCAGCAGCAGCAGCAGTCTGACACAGCAGTTCCTCCCTCTACCCCCACACCATCCAGCAGGAAAGTGACCTTTTATTGTGCTCCAGCCTGCTCTGGCAGTGGCCATTGCTCGTGAGTCTGCAGGGTCCCTGTGGCTGTGGTGCTGGAAAGGGTTAACACAGCAGAGCTGCAGTGGTGCTGGAAAGGGTTAACACAGCAGAGCTGCAGTGGTGCTGGAAAGGGTTAACACAGCAGGGCTGCGTGTGTCAGTCCCTCCAAGGAGGTGGGATGTGCCCCATGTCTGTGCTCACAGCTGGGTGATCAGTGCCCCATGTCCCCTGCTGGCCCCTGGCTCTCGGTGGCTCCAGGCTCTGTCCCTGCCCAGCTCTCGGTGGCTCCAGGCTCTGTCCCTGCCCAGCTCTCAGTGGCTCCAGGCTC
>NW_005054365.1:3874963-3884870 GCF_000277835.1 Geospiza fortis
GGCTCTGTCCCAGCCCGGCTCTCGCTGGCTCCAGGCTCTGTCCGTGCCCAGCTCTCGGTGGCTCCAGGCTCTGTCCCAGCCCAGCTCTCGGTGGCTCCAGGCTCTGTCCCTGCCCAGCTGCTCACCAACCCTCCCTCGCTCCCTTCCTCCCGGCAGGGCCGGTGCCTGTTTGCCAGCGGCAGCCCCCTCGAGCTGGTCACTCTGAAGGATGGGAGGATCTTCAAACCAGGCCAAGGAAACAACGCTTACATCTTCCCAGGTAATAAATGGAACTGTCACCCTTTAATCTCTAAGATTGGGCTGCCTGCACCTTTCCTTGGGCTCCCTTGCTGCAGAGGCACTGTCAGTGAAGCAGCATGCAGAGGTGGTGCCAGCGTTTGAGAGCTTGGAGGAATGAGAGGCTGGATGACAGTCAGTCCAGGCTGAATGTGGGGCACATGCATCCACAGTGAGCAAACCCAGCTGGATGTGGCTAAGAAAACAGAAAGGTGTTATTAAAGGCTTTGGGAGCTGCTGCATTATGGTTCTGCTCCTGTTTGGGGAGGAATGGAGAAAATAAATGTTAATATGCGCTTGGAGTTACGTTAATAACTCTGCGAGTTAATAGTTCTTGAAGTTGTATCTGCACAAAGGGGGTAGAAAAGTAGCACTGAGGATGTTCCCGTGCCTTGCCCTTCCCTCCCTGAGCTGCAAAGCTCCAGCCCTTCCAGAAGCCACCTGCTGTGGCCATGGCTGCGCCCATGGGTGGTAGCAGTGCTGTGAGTGTGGAGGGTGTCCCTGCCGAGGCAGGGGGTGGGACAAGGTGATCCTTAACCCAAGCCACCCCATGGCTCTGCCAGTGTGTGCAGAAAGATGACTGGCAGCTCCTTGCAGCAGGCTGCGCATTTGAAGTGCGCGTGTGAAGTGAGGTGTCCCTAACTGGCAGTGATTTCTTGTAGGCGTGGCTCTGGCTGTGATCCTCAGCAGCGTCAGGCACATCAGTGATAAGGTTTTCCTGGAGGCTGCCAAGGTAAGTCTGGGAGCAGAGCAGGCTGTGGCTTCTGACGCGGCAGGGATGGCTTGATGGGCACTCCTCTCAAATCCTGGTGAAGCACAGTGGTTTCCTGTTTGGTTTATCTTGGCTTGTCCCTCCACAGTGGGAAAAAAAAGTTGTGTTTTGACCAAAGTTGTGCCAAGAATCAGGTTCCGTTGCAGTTGTGATGAAGTAGGAAATGTGTCCGTGTGTGAATTGCTGTGGCAACAGGGCTGTCCCCTGCCCTGCCCAGCCCTGCCCTGGGTTCTGCAGCTGGCTCTGTGCCCAGGGGTTTCTGTGCCTCTGGGGGATTCATCCCCCAAAGTACCAGAGCTCATTTTGCTAAACCCTCGCAGTCAGTGTGCTGGTTCTCAGATCCTCAGTGCCTCACTCCAGTGCTTTGGGAGCACTCTGGTGCTAAGAGCACTGCAGCTTGATTCTCTCATTAGAGAATTATTAGTCATATTTGGTAAATAAAGTCACATTAGTAAATAAAAAGTGTCTGTTTCTCTGCCTCAGGCATTGGCAGAACAGTTGACAGATGAGGAGCTTGCACAAGGAAGACTTTATCCTCCACTGTCCAATATCAGGGAAGTTTCTATTTATATTGCTGTCAAGGTGAGTATGAAATATAAAATTGCACTGCAGTAAAAGTGGTTTATGTGTACATTAACCTGCTGAGTTGCACAGAGTGTGACCCTTGAGTATGGGGTGCTTGGGCAACACCCGGTTCTTTGTGCCTGCAATAAGAGAAATGTATAAAAATGTTCCCTTTGTTGGATGCTTCAGCTTGGCAGCCACGATGGGCCAAAATTACACCCCTCTGATTCCTGAAATTCAATTTTGAGATCCCAGCTAAGGCGTGTGGGGATGTGAAGACACTGAGGTGCTGAGGAGGGAAGACAAAGGACTCTGCATGATTCACTGTGAATTCAGCAAAAGCAGTTTATTGTGCTTCTAAACATTTTTTATATTTACTTCTCATCTTGGTCTACACAAGATGAGAATTTGTTTCATGGGTAGCTCTGTTTGTCCATGCATGGTTGGGTGGGTAGCTCTGTTTGTCCATGCACTGTTGGATGGGTAGCTCTGTTTGTCCATGCATCTCTTGGCTGGTAGCTCTGTTTGTCCATGCATGGTTGGGTGGGTAGCTCTGTTTGTCCATGCACTGTTGGATGGGTAGCTCTGTTTGTCCATGCATCTCTTGGCTGGTAGCTCTGTTTGTCCATGCATGGTTGGGTGGGTAGCTCTGTTTGTCCATGCACTGTTGGATGGGTAGCTCTGTTTGTCCATGCATCTCTTGGCTGGTAGCTCTGTTTGTCCATGCATGGTTGGGTGGGTAGCTCTGTTTGTCCATGCACTGTTGGATGGGTAGCTCTGTTTGTCCATGCATCTCTTGGCTGGTAGCTCTGTTTGTCCATGCATGGTTGGGTGGGTAGCTCTGTTTGTCCATGCACTGTTGGATGGGTAGCTCTGTTTGTCCATGCATCTCTTGGCTGGTAGCTCTGTTTGTCCATGCATGGTTGGGTGGGTAGCTCTGTTTGTCCATGCACTGTTGGATGGGTAGCTCTGTTTGTCCATGCATCTCTTGGCTGGTAGCTCTGTTTGTCCATGCATGGTTGGGTGGGTAGCTCTGTTTGTCCATGCACTGTTGGATGGGTAGCTCTGTTTGTCCATGCATCTCTTGGCTGGTAGCTCTGTTTGTCCATGCATGGTTGGGTGGGTAGCTCTGTTTGTCCATGCACTGTTGGATGGGTAGCTCTGTTTGTCCATGCATCTCTTGGCTGGTAGCTCTGTTTGTCCATGCATGGTTGGGTGGGTAGCTCTGTTTGTCCATGCACTGTTGGATGGGTAGCTCTGTTTGTCCATGCATCTCTTGGCTGGTAGCTCTGTTTGTCCATGCATGGTTGGGTGGGTAGCTCTGTTTGTCCATGCACTGTTGGATGGGTAGCTCTGTTTGTCCATGCATCTCTTGGCTGGTAGCTCTGTTTGTCCATGCATGGTTGGGTGGGTAGCTCTGTTTGTCCATGCACTGTTGGATGGGTAGCTCTGTTTGTCCATGCATCTCTTGGCTGGTAGCTCTGTTTGTCCATGCATGGTTGGGTGGGTAGCTCTGTTTGTCCATGCACTGTTGGATGGGTAGCTCTGTTTGTCCATGCATCTCTTGGCTGGTAGCTCTGTTTGTCCATGCATGGTTGGGTGGGTAGCTCTGTTTGTCCATGCACTGTTGGATGGGTAGCTCTGTTTGTCCATGCATCTCTTGGCTGGTAGCTCTGTTTGTCCATGCATGGTTGGGTGGGTAGCTCTGTTTGTCCATGCACTGTTGGATGGGTAGCTCTGTTTGTCCATGCATCTCTTGGCTGGTAGCTCTGTTTGTCCATGCATGGTTGGGTGGGTAGCTCTGTTTGTCCATGCACTGTTGGATGGGTAGCTCTGTTTGTCCATGCATCTCTTGGCTGGTAGCTCTGTTTGTCCATGCATGGTTGGGTGGGTAGCTCTGTTTGTCCATGCACTGTTGGATGGGTAGCTCTGTTTGTCCATGCATCTCTTGGCTGGTAGCTCTGTTTGTCCATGCATGGTTGGGTGGGTAGCTCTGTTTGTCCATGCACTGTTGGATGGGTAGCTCTGTTTGTCCATGCATCTCTTGGCTGGTAGCTCTGTTTGTCCATGCATGGTTGGGTGGGTAGCTCTGTTTGTCCATGCACTGTTGGATGGGTAGCTCTGTTTGTCCATGCATCTCTTGGCTGGTAGCTCTGTTTGTCCATGCATGGTTGGGTGGGTAGCTCTGTTTGTCCATGCACTGTTGGATGGGTAGCTCTGTTTGTCCATGCATCTCTTGGCTGGTAGTTCTGTTTGCCCACGAGGCAAGCAGGCATCCTTTTATTAATCAATGGGTAGAAGCTGTGAGGGTCATTTGCTCAGGTTGGCACCCCTTTGTCTGTCAGCAGCTTTTTGCCTCTCCTCTCTGCTTGCCAATCACCTTTTCATGCCCTGCCTGCCCCGTCTCTGGCCAGAGGCTGTTCCTTGCAGCGTGCATGTCCCGGCCGTGCCGCGCGGCGTGTGCAGCGCTGCGGGCTCCGAGCCGTGCTGTCCCCTTTCCCCAGGTGATGGAGTTCCTGTATGCCAACAACATGGCCTTCCACTACCCCGAGCCGGCCGACAAGAACCGCTACATCCGCTCCAAGGTGTGGAGCTACGAGTACGAGTCCTTCATGCCGGACGTGTACGACTGGCCCGAGTCCAAGGTGCACTGACCAGCCCCGCGCCCGCGCCTCAGGCAGCGCCGCCGCTCTGCAGGGATCCCCTCCCTCCCTCCTCAGACCAACTCTAATCATGATCTTTGACTCCTCTAATTTATTTGCGCTCATTTCGTTGCCTTTTTTTTTGTTGTTTTTCCCCCCCTTACGCCCTGTTTTTCACCTGATTTCTCCCAAGTACCTGATAAACTGTGTGGATGGTGGCATCTGCCACAGGGATGAGAGAGCCCTCCAAAATTAATTTAAACAATAAAAATGCATTTCTAGCTTAGAGCCAGCACCACACCGAAGAATTCCCTTAATGGTATTTTAGCTACCTGCATTTGGTGATAAACTGTAGCTCTCTCATCACTGCTAATATCCAGAATTACTTATTTCTGCCTTTAATAATCAGTCTTCTAATTGTCCTAGTGTTGTCACACTGCATTAGCTGTGACATCAAGGGAGACCACTTGTCTAGGAAAAACAAAAGGGCAGTTAAAGACAACTTAGAGAGTCTGATGGGCCTTCTGTTTTGTTTAATGTTTAAAGATGCCCATGTCCAGACATCCTTGTGGCATTGGCTGCTGTTTCCTTGAGGAGCAGCGAGATGTACACGTGTGGGGTCTGCAGCAAGTTTGTAGTTTTGTTTTCATCACTCCGTGAAGTCTGTTCTCAGGAAAAATGTGAGCTGGTTCAAATTGTCCTTGGGAAGCCTGAAAATAATCCTGATCACTTAATAGCTTTTAAAAACAGAGCCGTGCTGTCACAGAATAAATTTTATTGGGTAGAGGTAGGACCTGAAGTAATTTATGGAAATCTTTTTAGAGATTTTACTAGGAGATTTTAAGCAATGGACTGCAAAATGATTTACCAAAGGATCTTTACTTAATTTTTTAATTTTTTCAAGTTTCTGTTTTATTTAAGCCAGGTTGTTTTCTCCCTTTGTTCTCACAACAAGACTCGCGTGTGATGTTTTATGACACCACTGACTCGAAAGCTCCAGAGTGGACTCAGCTGGAGGCAGCACCCCGTAGGCAGTGCTGGTTCCAGGTGCTGGCGGGGCTGGAGCAGGAGTGCTGTCAGGCAGCTGCTCACACCAGCCAGCCTGCTGGACGTTCCCTGAGGCCTCGCTCCCTCGCTCTGTCACTGGGAGTACTGGACCCAAAAGGTGCAGCGCTACACGCCCTGCACTGATCCAGTTACTGCCCTTACAGGCCTGGCTTGTCAGGGTCCTTGTGTGACAGCAGGAGTTCCCAGCTGAGTTTTTCCTTGCCAGGGGTAGCGCTGCACGTTTGCTGCAGATGCCACAGTGTACACTGCCCCAGTTCCCTCGGAGCGAGGCCGCAGGGCCCTGGTCACTGCGCAGGGACAGGCAGGGACAGCCACAGCCTGTGCTCCCTGCCCCACGAACAGCCGTGTCAAAGATACCAGGCTGCTCCAGTTTGCTGCAGCAAGGCAGGAGAAGGGCAGCGCAGATGGACGTGCCAGCAGTGCTGCACTGGCAGACATCATCCAAAGAGATAAAGCAGAGCTTGCTCGTGATTTACTCATGGCAAGCACTGCTGCCGTATCCTCAGTTGCACAGGAAAATGTAATCTGCACAGAACAGGCCAGAACAGAGCAGGGAGAATGGTCTCAGTACCCGCTCAGGCACCTACAGCCTGATCTCTGGCTCTAAAATTGTATTCACACAAAGAACAGTAAACTTTGGGAAGGTGCTGCCTGTGTGGGCAAAGGAGACTGATTATATAAACGCAGAAAAGAGTGACGTGGGGAAAAAACTGTGGTGTTCAAGCTGTGGTAAAGTGTTGTGTGGTGGGGCTCAAAGTGCTTCACGGCTGAGTGCTGAGATGCACAGGACCTTGCACTCGCAAGTGAATGTACAAAAGACACCAACACACACACACAGGATGTTTTTACAAAGAGTGCTTTTTTCATCTATTTTTGCTATGCCTTGTTTGTATTGTATTTAAATTAGTGATCTTACTGAGAAAGAAATTATTTATTCAGTGTATGAATTATTTTTGCCTTCTGAAAATCCAGCTCTATCTGAAGCCTGTTGTATTGTGCCAGTGGAGTTCTGCATCACTGGATTCCGGAGTGCTGGGAACACACAGCTTCCTCCCTCCTGCCAGCCGCCAGTTAGGCAGATGAGTGACAAAAACACCCAAAATGCACTGATCTCATGTCCCTTCAGCCTGATTGTTTGTTCCCAAGGATTGCAGCTGTTGTGCCTAGCCAGTGGCTCGGGAAAAGCTGTGGCTTGGGGAGGCAGCAGGGCCCTGCTTTGGGCAGGAGCTGTCCTGTTCCCAGAGGGAGGGAGATCCCGTTCCCAGAGGGAGGGAGATCCCGTTCCCAGAGGGAGGGAGATCCCGTTCCCAGAGGGAGGGAGATCCCGTTCCCAGAGGGAGGGAGATCCCGTTCCCAGAGGGAGGGAGATCCCGTTCCCAGAGGGAGGGAGATCCCGTTCCCAGAGGGAGGGAGATCCCGTTCCCAGAGGGAGGGAGATCCCGTTCCCAGAGGGAGGGAGATCCCGTTCCCAGAGGGAGGGAGATCCCGTTCCCAGAGGGAGGGAGATCCCGTTCCCAGAGGGAGGGAGATCCCGTTCCCAGAGGGAGGGAGATCCCGTTCCCAGAGGGAGGGAGATCCCGTTCCCAGAGGGAGGGAGATCCCGTTCCCAGAGGGAGGGAGATCCCGTTCCCAGAGGGAGGGAGATCCCGTTCCCAGAGGGAGGGAGATCCCGTTCCCAGAGGGAGGGAGATCCCGTTCCCAGAGGGAGGGAGATCCCGTTCCCAGAGGGAGGGAGATCCCGTTCCCAGAGGGAGGGAGATCCCGTTCCCAGAGGGAGGGAGATCCCGTTCCCAGAGGGAGGGAGATCCCGTTCCCAGAGGGAGGGAGATCCCGTTCCCAGAGGGAGGGAGATCCCGTTCCCAGAGGGAGGGAGATCCCGTTCCCAGAGGGAGGGAGATCCCGTTCCCAGAGGGAGGGAGATCCCGTTCCCAGAGGGAGGGAGATCCTGTTCCCAGAGGGAGATCCCGTTCCCAGAGAGAGGGAGATCCCGTTCCCAGAGAGAGCCCCTGCCCCGGCCAGGCTCAGGAGGACGCTGCTCTGAGCAGCCCCTGCCCGTCCTGGCACTGCCACCCCGCTGTCCTGGCTGGCAGCGGGATTTCCCCAAGCACAAGCGGTCCCGCACAGGAATTCCGCTAGAAATCCCGCTGCAGAGCTGCGGGCCCGTCAGGAGCAGGAGCAGCCTGGGCTGTGCTGGAGGTGTGGGTGGCTCTGTCCCCTGTCCCAGCTGCCCAGCTGGGAGGTGCCAGCCAGACGTGAGCCAGCGCAGCCTCCTGGGCTCTGTCCGCCAGGCCCTGAGCATCCCCTGCGGCTTGCAGTGTGGACACGGTGAGGTTTCCCTTCCATGTGCAGCCATTGTTTCCTGCTGGCAACAGGTAACCCGTCAGCTCACAGAGTTTTAAGTCCATTTCACTCTCTCTTTCATCTTCTCCAGAATTAATTTTTTTTCATACATAGGATTTTAAGACACATAGATTCGTGTTCAGTTTTCTTTCAGGTACAATTAATCCTTGAAGTAATTGCAACTGCTAATCTTGCTGGCTAGTAAGGAACCAGTTTCCTTTTTCATATTCTACTTAACACGATTTTTTTCTGTTTGCTGGTTTATTCAAAATATTTACTGGTCTTTATCTGTACAGAAAATTCTCTTAGACAGTATGCAAAGGGAAACAGGCGTCACCAGGATGCATTTTGTCATGTTACATAGTGTAAGTTAAAAAAATACGTCACCAGAAGGACCACCAGTGTTGTAGCTTGTCACACAGCCCCTGTGACTTGCCCTCCAAATGATTTTGTAAAAGACTGTCTTCCATGTCTCCTTGGAGTATGCAGAACCCTTCTGAGAGGATCAGGAGCCTGGCTGAGGTCGGTGTTCCAGGATTTGTCCAGTCCTTGCTTCCTTAAAATCAGCAGGAGCAGGACTCAGCCTCTTGGCAGCAACCTGTAGGAATGTTTAGGGGAGAGTAAAGGTGTCTGATGAAGCACAGCCTTTCTTCATAAAATAGCTGTGGGTTTGTTCAAAGCTGTTGCAAAGGTTTGTGTGTTCCTGAAGCCTCTCCCCAGCTGCCAGCCTGACATGTAGAAGGAGACGATTAAAATGCTGTGTCTGATACATTTTAAACCCCCAGTGTGACGCTCAGTTACATTTGTGGACAGTGATGCATCCTGATCTGTTGTGTTCGTTTTCCAAGCTTCAAGCCAAGTGACACTTTACCTGCAGAGTGGTTTCCTGTGGTCGGTGCGTGTCTTCCTCTTGTACTGTTGTTTCCAGCACGCTGTTTTACGGGGATAAAGTAACTCTGTCACACTCCTCTGGTAGTACCTGCCAAGATGAACGATACGCCTTTTAGTTTCTCGTTAGCAGCCCTCCCCTGCGTGGTGACTGTTCCTGTGGGAGAGTGGGGATCACTATTGTACAGCTCCCACCCAGGATTCAGTTCAGCTGACTCCGGCCCCAGCAGTGCCGGCCGGTTTTGTTTGGCTGCAGAGGGGCACAGCTGCGCTCCTCTGCAGTCCCACAGCGCTGAGCCCCTCTGCGGCTCTCAGATCAGCGTGAGAGCAGCCAGGGCTGCAGTCTCTCTGCAGTGCTTCCAGCTGGATAAGCCACTGTTGTTTCTGCTCTCTGGATGATCCAAGTGCTGTCCCGCTCCGTTGCAGCCACGGGCGGCGGGCAGGGACTGGCGTAACACAGGAGGAGGAAATCCAGAGCAAAGCTCTGCTGCACTGGCCTGCCAGCTGAATTTGGGCAAAGCCGCTCAGCTGCTGCTGCTGAAGGCACTTCTGACTCACTGTGTGTGGGCCTGCCTGCCCTGCTGCTCCCGTGGGACGATCCAGCACGGCTCCCAGCCTTCCCCAGTGCCTCCCGCTCTCCGTGGGGATGGCAGGACTCACCCCCGGCCGTGGCTGCAGCTGGAGGAGCAGGTTCTGTCACCGTGTCCTGCTGGTGCTGCAGCAGCCCCGAGCTGGCTGGTGGTGCTGCCAGACTGAGCTCAGCTCTCCACCTGCCATCGGCTTCGGCTCATCCGTTCCTCAGCCAGATCCTTCCTGACAGGAATAAAAATACTCTTGGGACTAAAGATGGCTGCCTCGTCAACAAAACAGCGAAATAACCTGCATTTATTTCTATCTTAAACATATCTACCTTATGCAAATCAATGTGAGCCTGCTGGGGTGCTTGTGAGAACAGTTCCAGCCTGATCTGTGCGGGGTTGGCTGTGCCTGGGAGGGTCATTGCTCAGCTGAAACTAAAACTGTACGTAAAATGTGAAGTGGTTGGGGTTTCTTCCTACTTTATAACGTTGTAACTCTATTGAAATGTGTGTTCTAGTCTTCTATTTTCTTAGTAAAATGCATTCCCTTTGCCTAAGTCGTACCTGATGTTTTTTATTCTGAGAAAAAATCCAAAAATGCTGGATCTCTTCAGGACTGGGAAAAGTCCCTTTGCCAAAGGGCTCTGTAAATGGTTGCATGTCATGATCTTTAAGGTCTTTTTCTAGAACCATGCAATCACAAGATGGTTTGAGTTGGAAGGGACCCTAAACGACCATCCAGCCCCACCCCCTGCCATGGGCAGGAACACCTCCCACTG
>NW_005054365.1:3885381-3885890 GCF_000277835.1 Geospiza fortis
CAGTGCCAGCCCTGCGCTCAGCGCTGCTGCCCCTCCACACCTCCTCACCGGCACAAGCAAACTCCCCAAAAAGGGGAGTTTGAGAAAGAAAAGGTATTTCAGAACTAGAATGTTGCACCTTCCTGCCTTCCTGGTGTTGAGCTGCCGTTTGAATTCAAAACAGGATGGAAAAAGGTGTGCAAAGTACCTCGTCCCCTGGAAAACGCAATGTATTTTTGCTAATACCAGGGGATTTTGGCAAGGTGCTGTCACAACCACTCCAACAAGAACCAAGAATAATGGGAATTTTAAAAATTTGTTATATTGCCTGTGCTTATCCCTCAGCGAGGGCAACAGAGCAGGGGGGCTCAGGCTGGGGCAGGCCCAGCTCTCACCCACAGCCCCCCCAGCTCCTTCTCCCAGGGCTGCTCGCTCTGCTCACCCCAGCCGGGGTTGATCCCGGGATTGCCCTGGCCCCGGGCAGCTCCCGCACTCGTTCTTTCCGGCACACTCGGTCCGAGGGCGCGGCC
>NW_005054365.1:3886321-3886763 GCF_000277835.1 Geospiza fortis
CCCTGGATCCCTGGCAGTGCCCAAGGCCAGGCTGGATGGGGCTTGGAACAGCCTGGGACAGTGGGAGGTGTCCCTGCCCATGGCAGGGGGTTGGAGTACAAGTATTTTCAATACAAGTAGTTTCAAGTGTTTCCTTCCAACCCAAACCATTCAATTCTTGTATGATTCCATGATTTTACACTGAGGAAAAGGAAAATACAAATATTTGCAAAGTGTTTATTTCTGTATTTGGTTTGAGATGGACATGAATCATGGCTCCCCCTGAGCCCCCCGGTCAGGTTGTGCCTTGGCGTGCTTGGGGGGACCCTGCAAGCCCACCTGGGAGGAGAGTGCTTTCTTCTGGAATTCCAGACTCCTGGATTGCTTTGGCTTAGAGGGTCCTCAAAGCCCATCCAGTGCCACCCCTGCCATGGGCAGGGACACCTTTCACTGTCCCAGGCTG
>NW_005054365.1:3887050-3887874 GCF_000277835.1 Geospiza fortis
TGAAAAGAAGGCAGGAGCAAATTCTGGGAGGACTAGGGCTGGAGGAATCCCACTCCGTGAGGATGTCCATGTGGGCCCTGCCGACCTGCCAGGCTCCTCATGCAGACCCAGACACAGCTGGGCACAGTACTTGGGGTGAAGCTGGTGTTCCCTGCCTGTGCCCTCGGGTCACCCCTGCCTCTCTGAAGTTGCTCAGGGGGAAGTGACCCTTCCCCCTCTGCACCTCCGGGCTGCCCGCTCCTGAAATCCGGGAATGGTGTTTAAATGTCAGCAGAGACTGCTCGGTGAAACTCAGCCTGAAACACTCCTAGGGGGAAGGCTCGCCCAGGAAAACTCAACATTTAAACAGAGCTCAGAGGAAATAAATTATGTATTCATTTATTGGGTGGGGTTAGATCTTAGAGCTGTTCCAACTGGATGGGGCTGTTTTTTCTGGGAATCCACACAGGTCTTTGCTTGGGCTGTGTGTTTGCAATTTTCCAGGACATAAGAAGGAAATCTCTGCTTTTAAATAATGTCTTGTCTGAAAGTCATATCCTGCTCTAGGCAGGTTTTACTTTTATGTTTTAAGGGAAAGGGAATTTTATCCTCACACTGAACTGTGGAGGATGCCTTCACTTCAAACAAAAATATTTGTTGGTTTCCCTGCACAAATACATCAAATCACAGAATATCCCAAGCTGGAAGGGACCCCCAAGGATCACCCAGCCCAGCTCCTGCCCTGCACAGACCCCAACAATCCCGCCCTGTGCATCCCTGGCAGCGCTGTCCAAAGGCTCCTGGAGCTCCGGCAGCCTCGGGGCTGTGCCCATCCCTGGGGAGCC
>NW_005054365.1:3888622-3893880 GCF_000277835.1 Geospiza fortis
GGGCACAGAGCTGCTCCGCAGCCATCTCTGGCCGCACCGGGCACAGAGCTGCTCCGCAGCCATCCCTGGGCACAGAGCTGCTCCGCAGCCATCTCTGGCCACACCGGGCACAGAGCTGCCTCCCACAGACAATCGGAATTAATTAATTCATCACGCTTGGCAATGTTGAGCGGCTTTAAACAGGAACGGTTTGGTTGTTGTTTGTCTGGAGGCAGCTCCAGACAAACCTGCGGTGAGCCTTCCTGCGGGTAAATGTCTCTTTTCGAGCGAGGCTGTGTGTATTGGGGGTAACTTTCACCTTTTGGCAAATGAATCAGAATAAAGCTCACCTCCCTGTCGCAGCGCTGTGCTTCCACAGTCCTCAGTGGCCAGAGCTGACTTCTCTCCCCCAAAGAATGGAGATGAATTGTCAGTTACAAACAGAAATACCAGCTCCTGCTCCTCCAAAACCTATCAGGGAATTTAATGTCGGGTAGATGGAGTAGCTTCTATGAAATTGTTTACTGAAATCACCTTCAAACAAAAGAAGGAGATTCTGTCATTCCTGGGGCTCAGTCCCAGCAGGTGCCGGAGGAAATGCCTGGCTGTGTGGAAATGGGAGTTCAGCAGAGACAGAGGCAGCCTGGTTAAAGGACATGTGTCTGCAACGAGAGAGTTCTGGCCCTTCTGACCCAGCACGGGCAGGACCCAGCCAGGGCCAGACAGCCCAGGCACCAAAGAAAGCCCACACATTTACAGAGCAATTTTTTTCTCTTGTTTTAAACAAACCAGTCAGCAACGGTGCGGTTCTTACCACTTAAAAAACTCTGAAATCAAAACTGCATGCTGGTTTGGTTTTGGTTATTTTTGATTTTGGTAATTTTATGGGCTAGAAGGAGCAGCACAAATTCCTCATTGTGTTCCTCATTAGTCTGCAGATTTTCTGTAAGATTGAAGCTCAGATGCTTCCCAGCACTTCCTTGCATTTCACATGGCAGATGTCACCAGCCAGGCCCTTTCCATGCCTGTGGAATGCTTGGCTTAGAAGGAGCTAAACCTTGCATCTCTGCAGCCTCTTCTTGCTCTATCAGGCCAAAATCTTCCTTGTGCGGAGGGATGGGGAAAGAAACACCTTTTGGGTTGGGATTTGTCTCTTAAGCGCTGGTTTTAACTTCTCTCCTCGCTTGTTTCAGACATCTCGCCAAACAGTGATCATTTCTGAGATGTTACACTGTTTATTTTCCTGTCTTTTTCTTTTCCTGTTCCATTCAACAGCCAAAATTACCAAGATTTTCATCACTCACCTTCACGGCGACCACATTTTTGGACTTCCTGGGCTGCTGTGCACGCTCAGCCTGCAGAGGAGCCCTGATGCCAGCGTGGTACCCATTGATATTTACGGGCCCCTGGGACTGCGGAGCTTCCTCTGGAGGAGCCTGGAGCTGTCCCACTCCCAGCCCCTGCTGCCCTACGCCGTGCACGAGCTGGTGCCCACGCAGGACCAGTGCCCCGCAGGTGAATTCCGGGACTTTTCTGGCCTGGACCGAGGCGAGGCGCTTGCCCAGGCGCCTCCAGGGACAGTTCTGCACCTGGATGCAGAAACAGACTCGTACTTGCTGCTGGAGGATGAGGAGCTGTCTGTGAGGGCGTTCCGCCTCTTCCACCGCGTGCCCTCCTTCGGCTTCGTGCTGGAAGAGAAGCCCCGGCCTGGGAAGCTCAAAGTGCACATACTGCAAGAGCTTGGTAGCTACTTTGACTTATTTTTCCTCTTTTCGCTTCTTTTATGACCACCTTCCTATGTGTTCTAGCAAACCTAAACAGCTGTCTCTCTCCATAGCCTGTTTTAACTCAATTTTCCGTTTTCTGTCTGGCACCTGACCTCCAGGCTGCGCTCTGAGCCGGTGTGTGACACTGGTGCCCGGGAATGCCACACACCACTTTTATGCTGGCAACAGCTGACAAGTTCAGGTGCCAGAGTTTAAACAGCTCAGTGTGCCTTTCAGGAAAACATATGGCCAGTGTATTTGCATTATTTTCTTGACTTTAATACGAGCAATATAACTGGGGTTTTTTGATATAGTTTCCCTGAGCAGTTTCCCTGTGGCTGCCCCATCCCTGGAAGTGTCCAAGCCCAGGTTGGAGCACCCTGGGACAGTGGAAGGTGTCCCTGCCCATAGCAGGATGAACTTGGAGGTGCCTTCCAACTCAAGCTGTTCTAGGATTCCATTATTTTATTCAAACACACTTCCTGCTAAGGTTACAAGCTCTTAATTTGTACCAAAAATCTGAAACATCAATCAATTTTCATACTGAGGTTGTGTTTTTTTCCCGGTGAGCCAGCTTTCTGTCTAGCACACCTCAAGGGGTGTGTTTTAAAGCTAACACAGCTGTAACAGTGTGATGGGTGTAGCACTCAGGCCGTTCTGCCTTTCCCCGCCAGGAGTCCCGCCCGGCCCCTTGTACGGGGAGCTGAAGCGCGGCCGTGCCGTGGAGCTGAGCAGCGGCGTGCGGGTGCAGCCCCAGGACGTGCTGTCCCTGCCCGTGCCCGGCAGGAAGGTCTGCGTGCTGGGCGACTGCTCGGGGCCCGTGGGGCCGGGCGCCCGGCGGCTCTGCGGGCAGGCTGACCTGCTGGTGCACGAGGCCACGCTGGAGGACTGGGGGGACGGGAGGTGACGCTGGCCGAGGACTTCATGACCATCGAGGTCCCCATGAAAAACCAAAACGAGGACTTGGTGACCACAGAGGTCCCGATGAAACAGTGAGAACTGAGGACTTCATCATGAGATCCCAATGAAACAGTGAAAACCAAGGACTTCGTCATGAGATCCCAATGAAAAACTGAAAACCAAGGACTTCATCATGAGATCCCAGTGAAAACCTGAAAACCAAGGACTTCATCATGAGATCCCAGTGAAAACCTGAAAACCAAGGACTTCATCATGAGATCCCAGTGAAAACCTGAAAACCAAGGACTTCATCATGAGATCCCAGTGAAAACCTGAAAACCAAGGACTTCATCATGAGATCCCAGTGAAAACCTGAAAACCAAGGACTTCATCATGAGATCCCAGTGAAAACCTGAAAACCAAGGACTTCATCATGAGATCCCAGTGAAAACCTGAAAACCAAGGACTTCATCATGAGATCCCAGTGAAAACCTGAAAACCAAGGACTTCATCATGAGATCCCAGTGAAAACCTGAAAACCAAGGACTTCATCATGAGATCCCAGTGAAAACCTGAAAACCAAGGACTTCATCATGAGATCCCAGTGAAAACCTGAAAACCAAGGACTTCATCATGAGATCCCAGTGAAAACCTGAAAACCAAGGACTTCATCATGAGATCCCAGTGAAAACCTGAAAACCAAGGACTTCATCATGAGATCCCAATGAAACAGTGAAAAACGAGGACTTTGTGACCACAGAGATCTCAATGAAAGAGTGAAAAATGAGGACTTAATAATGAGATCCCAATGAAACAGTAAAAACCAAGGACTTCGTTATGAGATCCCAATGAAAAACTGAAAAACAAGGACTTCATCATGAGATCCCAGTGAAAACCTGAAAACCAAGGACTTCATCATGAGATCCCAATGAAACAGTGAAAAACAAGGACTTCATAATGAGATCCCAATGAAACAGTGAAAACCAAGGACTTTGTGACCACAGAGATCTCAATGAAACAGTGAAAAACGAAGATTTCATCATGAGATCCCAATGAAAAACTGAAAAACAAGGACATCATCATGAGGTCCCAATGAAACAGTGAAAAACAAGGGCTTCATGACCACAGAAATCTCAGTGAAAAAGTGAAAACTCAGGACTTCAAGACAATATTCCAATGAAAAAGTGAAAACAAAAGGCTTTGTGACAATAGAGATCCAGATTAAAAAGTGAAAACTCAGGATTTGTGACCACGGAAATCCCAATGAAACAGTGAAAACCGAGGACTTTGTGACTGTAGAGATGCCATTTAAACAGTGAAACATGAGGACTTTGTGACCACAGAGTGGGTGTGACTGGGGGCATTGCTGGGCTCAGGTGCAGGAGCCCTTCTCATTCCACACCTGCAGATGAAGTTTCCTCATAAATAAATAGAGTTTAGATTCCTGTCAGAGGGGAGTTTGCAGTTTGATCCATTCAAAGCTCTGGAGCATCAGCGCTGCATTTTCACAGCCAGTAACGTTTGAGAAGCACGCTCTGGAAGTCTCCAGGCAGTGGCAAGTACTCCTCATTAAACTGTCCCTCCAAATGCACTTAAAGGATGAATTACCCTGATAGAGGCACACTTGTGTCTGCAGAAATGCCCCTGTGTGGGGAAACGTCACCTGCACGTGCTCAGCCTGTTCCTGCAGTGACTTTATTCCTCCCTTGAAGGCACACACAGAGCCTGCTGCTATCTCCTGTCCTCCCCACCTCACACTAGAAGCTGGGGTTTCCCAAATGGTGGCTGAATTTGCTGACCTGAAGCTGTGAGGAATTCTGAATTGAGACAGGAATTATTTTTGATGATGTGGTTTATTTTTTTATCTTTTACGTAAGTAGGAAAGGTGAGTTCAGCTCACATCTTCATAGCATAGCTCAGAAGGTCACAAGACTTCTGGTTGCAAAACCTTGTAAAGCTAATAAATTTTTAGCTAATAAAATACTGTCAACAAGCACTTCATCTTTAAATATTTTATCTTATAGTTTCATGATACAGTGTAAGTTTTTTTAGTTAATTATATTATAACACACAAACTTACAGCACTGTATTTTAAACTTCTTAATTACTTTTATAACTATTTTTTTCCTATATCTTAAGTTTTAAAACTCTAAAGTTTCCTTTACTTAGCTTAACATGTGTCTGCTTTAAACTATAAATCCACATTCTCATTTCTAAGTTAAGTGAGTTTCTAAAGTTAAGTTCTAAACACTAGAAACCTTTTCCAAAATCTCAAATTAAATCCTGTGTTTAATTCTAAACTTTAATTTACCCAAAAATTCTAAAAATTTCTAGACTTTATTAAAAATTCCAAACTTTAACAAGCCCCAAATCCTAAAAATTTCCTACATTTCAAATTCCAACACGAAGCAGAACCAGTGCTCTTGAGGAGCCTGCCCTGAGTTTCGCCTGGGAGATGGAAATGCCCAAAGCCAGGTGTGAGTGCAGTGCTGTGCTGTGCAGTGCTGTGTGTGCTGTGCTGTGCAGTGCTGTGCTGTGCTGTGCTGTGCTGTGTGTGCTGTGCTGTGTGTGCTGTGCTGTGCTGTGCTGTGCTGTGCTGTGCTGTGCTGTGCT
>NW_005054365.1:3895700-3899084 GCF_000277835.1 Geospiza fortis
TGTGCTGTGCTGTGCTGTGCTGTGCTGTGCTGTGCTGTGCTGTGCTGTGCTGTGCTGTGCTGTGCTGTGCTGTGCTGTGCTGTGCTGTGCTGTGCTGTGCTGTGCTGTGCTGTGCTGTGCTGTGCAGTGTGTGCAGTGCTGTGCTGTGCAGTGCTGTGCTGCTGGGCTGAAATGCAGCACCGCCACAGAGAGGAGCAGGGTGACATTCCCTGGTGTCTGGCCACATGGAGCCAGGTGAGTTCCACGGGCCATCCTCGCCCTGCACAGCCTCTGTCTTGCCTGTGCTGACAGTAAATCTGAATGGAATCATACCAACGTCCACGTTTTGGCTTCAAACGTGCTGCAGATGTGGAGGGATTTATTGCTGGCTGGGGGCTGTGTGCAAATTACAAACGAGACTGAATTACTAGAAACGCCTCTCGAGCTGTTTTAGTTTCTAGCATCGGTCTCATCACATAGTTACAACAACGAAAATATGCTATTAGCTTACATTTTAGGTAGCAAACTAAAAATGCTACAACTTTAAAAGTTTTTTGACTAATGACACAAAGCAAAAGCACATTGACAGTAGTTCTATCCAACCACTATAAGCACAGGTACTTTCAGTTGAAACAATGCTTGCTTATTCCAAACACAATACCTGCTTGTAAGCCTTAAAACACAATGCCCAAAGCTCCATTATTAAGCTTAAAACTTCCTAATACCTCACTAAATACACTTTTCTGCAACTAAAAGAGTTGTTCTAAGCAAGCGTTAATACACGAACCATTGTTCCATTTGTCCTTACTTTTTTACTTCTGACATAATTGTTTTGCTAACCCATCTCCTGGCTGCTGCTTAGCTCCAATCGCAGCTCTGCTGTCTCTGAGGCCTGCCTTTTGCAGCTTTCCCAAAACCCTCTGATTTTACAGATTCCTGCGGGATTCTTTGATTTCTTAAAACAATAATGCTGGGAGGAGTGCCAGGTGTGAAGAACCCGAAACCGGCTGATCTCTGTGTTTTTCTCTCAGAAGTGCCGTGTAAAACAGGCAGGCTCTGTGGATGTGTTTTATCTCCCCTCAAGCTGCACTTTCTTCTCTTTGACAGAAACACTGTCCGTGGTGCCACACCCAGTTTTGCGTGGCCAGGAGCCGAGCACGCTCCGGCTGTGCTGGATTTCACACAGGGAGGGACAGACCAACATTTTGTCCTGACCCGCTCTGCTGCGCCTGCTGCTCGCTGGAATAGCCAAACCCTGTTTTTACACCTGTTTATCCACAGCTGTGACAGGCAGCTCAGGGCACGGCCTCAGGCCTTTGATTTAGGGTGTGAATCCTGGCTCAGAACGGGTGATTTTGGGTAAAGGGCAGCATGGAAGGGAGTATCACACTGCAGCGTCAGGCCGGGGCCTCTCCAGGTAATGGGCCTGGGCATCGGCTGCGCAGTTTAAATATTGGTGCAATTTATTTACTAATGCCATTTATTGCAAAGGGAGAGCAAAGGGAGGGAATGCTCCTTTCCCTGACCTGGGAAGAAGAGCTGAAGGCTGCTCAAGGCCAGGTCATTGCTGTGGGTTTAAGCACTGGTTGGTTTTGGGCACGTCAGTGAAGCGAGCACGGCCAGTGCTGGGTTATGCAGAGCTGCTGTACTTTCCATTGAGCGCATGTTAGCGTTTGACAAGGAGTTACAGCTGCCTCTTTTCTAGCACACCCCTGTGTCCTTGCTTAGCCTGCTCCTCTCGCCTCAAAGTCTGCATACAAATTACCTCGTGATCCTGACTGCTAATGAAACCTGAATTAAATTAACGGGAGCATGTGTGCCAGTCAGGAGAGGTTTGGACTATCAGTTGTCTGTGTTCTCGATGAGTTTATCTGTCCATTCATCATCTGTGGGTTACCAGAGAGCAGAATTCCTCTGCATTCCAGCAGATGTGCCGGAGGGTTCCCCCCGACAGCAGGCAAGGACTCTGCTCTGCACCACGCAGCCGTTCTAACAACTGCTGGGGGTGTAAAAGAAGAGTTTCTAAAATCATTTTTAGGCTCCGAATAACTCATTTTAAACATCCTTCTGCCTTCCTGGAAGAGTTCCTCTAGTTTAGTTCCCCTTTTTCAGCTGTTACCAGCAGAAGGACCGGTTAAAACTGCAGAAGGAGCTTTCCGTGCTGTGGGGAAGGGGAAGGAAGGGGAGGAAGCGAGACGTGGAGAGATTGGTGAGAGCAGGGATGTTCCTGGGGCAGGATGAGCCCGGGCAGGGCAGGGAGCTGCACATCCCTCTGCTGAGGGCAGCAGGAGCTGGGGGGATGTGGAGAGGGGTCCCCGCAGCACAGAAAGGCAGCAGCTGTGCTCGGGGTGTGCTCGGGGTGCGCTCCGAGGGCAGCACGGACAGCCCGAGCCTGGCCCGGCTGCTAAATCCAGCTGGGAAGGGAAATCCAGATGGGAAATCCAGATGGGAAATCCAGATGGGAAGGGAAATCCAGATGGGAAATGCAGCTGTGGGTGCTAAATCCAGATGGGAAGGGAAATCCAGCAGGGAAGGGAAATCCAGCTGGGAAATCCAGCCGTGTGTGCTAAATCCAGATGGGAAGGGAAATCCAGCAGGGAAGGGAAATCCAGCTGGGAAATCCAGCCGTGTGTGCTAAATCCAGATGGGAAGGGAAATCCAGCAGGGAAGGGAAATCCAGCTGGGAAATCCAGCCGTGTGTGCTAAATCCAGATGGGAAGGGAAATCCAGCTGGGAAATCCAGATGGGAAGGGAAATCCAGCTGGGAAATCCAGATGGGAAGGGAAATCCAGCTGTGGGTGCTAAATCCAGCTGGGAAGTCCAGCTGTGGGCGTCCCAGCCTTGCTGTCAGGTGCTCCCCATGGCCCAGGTGGGGCCCTGCAGCTGCCCGTGCGAAAAAATAAACATGACTTTCTTCTTTTGTTGTTGTTTGTTTGGTGGGTTTTTTGGGTGTTTTTTTGTTTTGTTTGGGTTTTTGGGGGGGTTTGGTTTTGGGGTTTTTGTTGGTTTTGGGTTTTGTTTTGGGTTTTTTTGTGTTTTTTGTTTGTTTGTTTTTGGTGGGATTTGGGAGGGTTTTTAGCTTTGTTTTGGGGTTTTTGGTTTGGTTTGGTTTTTTGTTGTTTTTTTTGTTGTATTTTTGTTTGGCTTTGGTTTGGTTTTTTTTTAACAGACTATAAAAAGAGTTGTCTCTGACTGAGTTGCGTTTGTTTGTAAGGAACAGCGCATTTATTAATGATTGATTATTTACCCGAGGTGGTTTGGTTCCAGAAATGTGTGTTCTGGCCAGGGGGCAGGACTGGCCCAGGTCTCCCTGAAACCCCAGGTTTGGCACAGCTGGCAGCTTTGTGCAATTTTATTATTGATTTGAATGAATTATTATTATTATTATTATTATTATTATTATTA
>NW_005054365.1:3899791-3900112 GCF_000277835.1 Geospiza fortis
GGGCCTGTCCGAGGTGGCAGTGCCATGGCCCGAGTCTGGTGGGACACTGCCCTCGGGGCTGGAGCTCTTCTCTCCCGCCCAGAACGCCTCCGGAGCTGCAGAAATGGGTGATTTGCACCACACTCGGCAAATCCTGCCGTGCAGAGACTTCAGTTATGTCCGCCCCGGAGGAGATGACAAATACAGGAGCGTTATATACTGCTTTTCAACATAAGGCCCTCAGGATGTGGAACTGACTATAAACAACTGAACGGCCTGAGCAGCAAATTTTGATAGGGCAATATAACAAATTTGTAAAATTCCCATTATTCTTGGTTCTTG
>NW_005054366.1:0-38351 GCF_000277835.1 Geospiza fortis
AATCCTGGGAACAAGACACTCCATGTTCCTGCAGTTTGCCTTCTAGCACCAGATACAAACAGGCAGTCAGGAGTTGTACCATCAGTCTCACCCTAATTAAAGCCACTGGAAATTACTGAGAGTCTTCCTCTTCAGCTGCACCATTCTCTCTGCTCAGGGTTCATGGCTCCATCCAGAGAGACACAAACCATCCCTCACAGACATAAACCTCATCCATCTCCTGAGGTTCTCACTGTGAGTGGATCACACATCTCTACCCAGATGAGGCTGGGGTTGGGGCATCAATAACACAAATTACCATCCAGTCTACTGTAACCTGGGACATTTGGCTATGACCAGGAAGTTTGGTGTGCTTTTGTTTTGTCTGGATAGTTTTTAGCTTTTTTTTTTTGTTTGAGATATAAAGACAATTGATTTAGCAAATTTTTAATGCCAGAGCACTTATTTACATATTGCAGCAAACCCTTGACCTGTGTGCTGTGCCTTTAGGTGGAAATACATGAAGAGAAATTTTCCTGTCACAGCTTTGTGTGTGGCACAGCCAGGATGCATTTGCAGATGGGTTGTGCTGTTACTGTACCTCTTACACAGCCTGAGTGTCCCCATAAAGCACAGAATGCACCACACAATGACACTTTTTATGCACTCCAGTATTCTGAAATGCCTTCCTGTGTCCTCACATATTCTGGATGGATCTGCACTTTGATGGATTTTGTCACATGCAGCCCAAAGTGCCAAACTCAGCCACAGTTTCCCAGCACAGCTCTGCAGGGTTTGTTCCTGAGCCCCAGCACTATGGGGAACCTTCAACAGCTCCTCTTGGGCACAGAGAAAGATGCTGCTGGTGGAAGACCTGCCCTGCCTGCCCCTCCAGAGCTCCTGCAATCACATCACAGGTCTGGCAACAAACCCTTGGCACTGCCTGGGGAAGGCAGAGTGAGAGAGCACAGGGAAAACATGGGAAAATAAATGCAATGGGAGCTTGTACAGGGCTTTGTTCACAGGGTGCCTTTCAGTGGCACTAAATACATAAATATGGGATATATATATATATATATATATATATATAAAAATACATGCACATATTTACACACACCTCGTGCACACTCAATAACCTCAACCCACAAAGTAACCAAGGATAAAAAAACATTTCTTGTTACATCCCAACCTATCACAGCACAATTAGCCATGTCTCAGTTATGTTCACCAAATCTCTGATGTTCCTTCCAACCCAAACTGTTCTGTAACACAAAACAAGTAAAGTCCTGCTGTGATAGTGAAGTGCCCCCCAGAGTATTCCTGCATTTGCACTGTAGTATTGCTTTTAATTCACAGGTCTGTTTATTAGAGTGGATTAAAGAATAGATAATATTTCTAATGTATTTTTAGCAGTGAAAAATTTAAGAGAAAAAGAGAGGGAAAAAAATGTTGGTGAAAAAAACCAGCATCACTCCTCAATGAGCTACAGACCCATTCAGAATGTGCTTGAAATCTAAAATTCTCATAAATTCTATTCCTCCCTCAGAACTGTCATTTGTCAACCATTAGCACATACACAGATTAGGGTTTGGATTAGAACCCAGTTGTTACCAAAAAGCCCTTTATCTTCATCAACATCACCTCTACCACAGCACTTTTGCTAATCAGACAACATGGAGAGTGAAAACAGTGGATGCCACATCTCTACAAATCCCTCCTTTTCTCTTTTTTTTTTTTTTTTTTTTTTTGGCTTTTAAATCCTTGATTTAAATTCCAAAGCACAGAATTCAACACATATAAATTAATACCACCTCGAAAAGCAGAGTTTGCTCCTGCTGGGCCAGATCCTCTGCTGGTACAAATCAATATGGATCTCTTTAGCCTAAGTGCATTTACATTGTGAATCTGGCCCCTGGGATCCCCGAGCTCACATGCAGGAAAAGTCTGCTTTTAATTAAAAAAAACAAAACTAAAAGGCTCTGCAAATGTGAGCTTACAGAGAGAGAAGGCCCCTCTGCAGGTTTATTCTGGTTTATTTGTATTTTCACAGCAAAAAATTCATGGCCAAACCAAGAGCCTGGATGGTGACTGCCTTGGTTGAAACATCTTCATGATAATTTCAGTTTTGGCAGCATCATCTTCTGGGAAGCTTGTCCCGGTTTCACCAAATTCTTTGCATTACAGATAGGAAGGGAAATAATGTTTTAAAACAGTTATTTTGACATGTACAAGCCAGAACTAAACTACAACTGTTTCACTTGGCAATTTCCTTTATGTTAAATGATTCAAACCACCCTTCAAAGCAAAGCATTTTATAGAACAGTTGTTTTGAAGAAAAATAAAATACTTATTTTAACACAAGAGTCTGCTCCTTCCACTTTACTATTTGATTTCTTAACTTTTTTTCATTTTGCCTTAAAAAAAATAGTTATTTTATTTTTTTTTTGCACTGCCAGAGAACAAGAACAATCAATTATCCGCACTGCTCTAGATAAACCATGCATAAATCATGAATGAAAACATACATGCATTCCCTCTGCTGTAAACTACTATTTGGTGAAAAGTAGAACATAACAGGAGCCTGAACTTATCCTCTGCCTCTCTTTGTCTTGTTTTCCACTCAAGATTCGAGTACAACAGCTTGGAACTTGGGACAACCTCAGGGCAGCTGCACTCCTTCCACGTTGTTATACTACCATCTACTGATAAAAGGATGCTACTTCTCTGGGATTTTACCTCCTGTCCTCATCACCTTGGTGCAACAAGCAGTATTTCAACTCCATCAGAGCTGGAAAATGAGCATTTAACTGCTGCTCCAAGCCTCAGCACCTGAACACTCTTTTCTGCTACACAAACATGCTCACGGAGGCATCAGCTGCACTCCAGACCCCTTGTAGGAAACAAGGTTTTGGGGAATTTGTATTTGTTACTCCCCTTGTTTCTTTCAAGGCAAGAAAGCTAAGGGATGGGAAACAATCATCAAAAGCCCTCTGCCAACTTGAAGAAAGGAGGCTGAGTTGGTCTTATACTAAAGTGAGGAAACATTAAATTGCTACTTTAAAGAAGCTTGGAAGTGTACTACATTGAAAAAAAAAAGAGAGAGAAAAAGAAAAGCCAACAATAACAAGTTTAGTCCTATAAAATATTAACTCCCCCCATTATTAATAGCAGGAAAGGCAGCAGCTTGGCTTTTTGCAGCATCCTCACACCCCTCTTGGGGGCTCCTGGTGCGTCCAGGGAGCTGTCCCCAGTCTGCATCCAGCACTCACCTGGGATTACTGCTCTGTTTGACCAAGGAGTGGAGAACAGAGAGAAAAGCTGAGGACTCTTTGCAGGGTCTCCAGATGAAACAATTGGAAGTGCCAGTTAATTTCACATCCTTTACCCTCCTCAGCTATATCCAAAATAGGAAGAGTGGCAGACACCTTTTAGTGTAATCAGCGCACCACAGTGATTTGGGGCTAATTAGATGTTAGTAATTAAGAAAAGACTGCTGTGATGGATGTTTTTACAGGTTGCATTGTTGATTCGAGGAATAAGCCTGTTCACCTTTAAGTATTGTCAGTCACATTTCTTTAGCTGGGAAGAATGAAATGTCAATTTTATCTTGCTTCATCACTGCTCTTTAATCAATGTCGATGCATCACTTCCCACTATCATTCCTCCATCAAACACTGACCTGGAAATCTGACACTGAGCTTTTCAATACCAGCTCAGCTAATTAAGAACTTTGTTATTCCACCTTCCATCTTCTAAAGGAAAGTAAGAAAAGTGCCGAAGAACCTTTTGCTTTCATGTAGAAAAGCATCAGCAGGGGGTTAATAATAATTATTAAAATGACTGACAGCTGGGGCTATGCTGTGATTTGGCCCAGCCCCGTGGTCCTGTAGACACAGAAAGGTAAAAGCTAAGAATAGTCAGGCCCTGAATTAGTACAGTGAATAAATGGGGTTTTAGGAAAGGAAATAGCTTCCTACCCTGAGACTACAGGAGCGAGGAAGGTGCTGATATTTATTTTTGCATGTGACCCTTTCAGCAGGGCAGCCAAACCCTCCCCACATCCCTGGGAAGCAGGAGGAGCACTCACAGCCTTCGCACAGCAGCCCATCACAGACACTGTGGGCCACCAGCAAGGAATTAAAAAGCAGGGCTGAGCTGCATCCAGATGGGTTTACTGGATTTTCCTGCACGCAAGCAGAGGAGAGTGTTTAATACATGTACTGCACACATTGTGGGAGCCCTAAGCACAGATTAAGATCTCAGTGTTCTGGGGCCTGCACAACATGTCAGCCCCAGTCCCACAGATCTCACAGCCTGAGCATGAGAAATAGAAAAAAAAAAGCTGGGAAAACAGAAAAAGCAATTCAGAAATTTTGATCAGTACCATGTCACTGTCACTGTCTTTTATAGTTTAAATATTACAAAAACAGCTCTTTTTGAAGATACTTCCCACCTTTCCCTGAGCCCAGGGGGAACCCATAAGGCCACATACTGCAAAAGCATTTGCTAGAAAACTTGGCTGGTAGAAAATCAATTAGTTGTGGCCTGTCAGAAGTGGGCATAGATTTGTCAATACTGAGTAAGAGTGATAAGCAGGATGGATACGGACTGTGAAGGCTCTTCAGTAAAGAGATGGTCAGGACTACCAATGAGGACTCGGGAGGCAGAAGCAGGTCAAAGCTCCTTAGACATGGAACCCAGCAACAAGTCAGATCTGGGCAAGAAATCTGTTTATTCCTGCTTCTAAAAGAGAAATATTAGGTGCATTTTCTGAATATGAGCGAGACGAACAACCAAGGCATATATTTGGCTGATATCTGTGTTTTCTTAATCAACTGCAAACAGTATCAGGAAGTTCAAATTTGGCTGATCTGACTCCTTAGAGGTGGGGGAACAAAAACACTTGGCACAAACCATTGCTTATATTATCTCACCCAGAAGACCTGCAGACCTAACAACTCAAGTAAACTCTAAAGGCTTTCACAGGATTACTTGTGTGAGAAAGACCTTCTTTTTGCACAAAAAATAAAGATTCAGAACTGCAAATGTATTTTAAGGGCCATATTTCTGGTAAAAGATGGAGAAAAGACACAGGTGGCAATCTTTATCGTCCTTTTCCAGGCTAATGTTTTCTCTGGTAATTTTTTTAGGGGGAAAAAAATTGCTAAGGAGCAAGCCATGCCTCTTAAAAAGCTCACCACCCCTCTCAGTTTCCTCTCCTAGCTCCAAAGCAGGTGTGTGCAGCAGCTCCATCCCTACCCAGCCCTCATCCAAAATCTTCAATTCAAGTGGGACTCCAGGCAATTCTGGCTCTGGAGGCTCTCAGTTGCCAAAACCAAACGGTGAGCCCCCTCTCAGCTCTACCTAAAATCCACCCAATTACTCTGCACCTGCAGGGAAGTGTAGATCCCTCAAGTTTTGAAGCTCTTCATTTTTTCCAGTCCATGAGGAGGACATCTCAGAGAGAAAACACCCAGAGTGGGCACTCAGAATGCACAATCAGCTCTGGGCACTGCCACGCACACTTTTTCTGCTGGGAAATCACAACCTCTCAGAGCTCAGCCTCTCATCTGGCAAAGGGAGGTTCCTCGATGTATAGATTTTGTGAGTATCTGTTCTCTAGCCTGTGAAAAGCAGCATTAGAGGATCTACAGAGGCACCTCGGTGACACTGAGGTGGTGCCTCCAGTCCCACCTCGTGGATCGCGCTTTTCCTTGCGGCCTCGACTCTGCAAAGTGTGAGAGCACAAGCTGACAGTGGGGCTGGCTTCTCCATGGTTTGCAGAATCAGGGCTGGCGCATCCATCAGAGACACATCCAAACACGCAGTTGACAAAATAAATATCTTCTCAGTGCTCCTATTATCATCCAGTGTTTTGGGGCCGGCTCATAAAGGCGCTTATGTGCAACAATGCCTAAGCAAACTGGGCTGATTTAAGAGGGCTGAGGGAACACTTAGCTGAGAATTTCCTGCCTTCAGTTAGATGCGTTAAGATTATATTTCAGTGTCAGTATGTTGTTTTTATTTGCTTTATTAAATTTGCTTTAACTCGCATTGACATTTTCTTCCCCTTGTTACTCAATCTCTCAGCTGTAAAGATCCTGTTTTGCTGGACTGTTTTGCCATTTGTAGCAAAAATAAACGTTAATGCAATAGGAATTCTTAATTTTTTTTATCACCAAGAAGTGAAATCAAGCCCCAGATGATGATGTTGCTTGACTTCCAGCCCCAGCCTGGCCAGACCAGTCAGGAGGTTTTTGATTCAGAGGCAGCTGTACCACCAAAACACAGAATTTGTTCTCTCAGGCCATGCAGTTACTGCATTTGGGCACCAAAGTCCAGTTTAAATTCCTCATTCCCTCTGTCACAGATGGAGCAGCAGCACTGCTAGAAACAGCACTGCTGTTACTGATTGCAACCATGGAAAAGCTTCATAGAGCCAAGTTTCTTAAAAGTAACTTCAATTTCAGTGCATGCAGCATTGCACCTGTAAGTAAGCGACAATGCGATGGGATTTCCTTACAGGAGGCTCACTTGGAAAATCAGTGCACAGTTAAGTCACACACTGGTATGCAGTGGTACATCTCTGCTTTATGCATGATACAGAATTTGGTTCTGCAAGAAAACATTATTTTCAGCTTTTTGAAGGCCAACTGGTTAAAGTTTCAGATTTGATTGTAAGCAAATATTCAACAAAGAGAGAGAGTAGGTCCACATAAAAAAGAGCTTTCTATCAAGCAAGCAACCGTTCCAAAGTACCAAGATTTTGTGTAAGTTAAACCAGTCCACTGACCTTGAACTCTCTCCTGAGACACTGGGTGAGGCTTTCCAGAGCCACAGGAACTGAGCCTGTACCACAGGAGGGGTTTAGCCAGGGCTGTAGCCAAGGTTACTGCACTCTTATTGAGGCTGTTTTCTATTTGAAGCCCTCTGGAACCCAATCCCAGCTCCAGCTGTGCAGAGGTGGAATCTGGACTGGATGGAGGGGTCACAGCACAGGGCATGAAATGTTGCCCTGCCCCTGGGAGCAAAATGTGAGTCTTGGCATAGCCTGTCAGGTAATGCCCTGTGGGGCACAGCCAGGCTGGGTGGAAATCAGAGCTTTGCCCTCCCAAGCAGCAGTGGACAAGATTTAGGTTTTGGCCTGCCTGTCCCTCCAAGGTTCAGGGAAGGGCATGGCTCCCTGGCTTAGGAGGTGAGTGATAAATCTTACACTGGCTGGCTGGAATCACCTTGTCTGAGCAAGAGGAGATGAGACATTGATCTCACACCCCTGGCTCTGCCAAGACCATCTGCAGGTCTCACCAGGATACTCCCCTCTCTCCTAAATCCTCCTCAGTGACAGTCCAACCATCTGGCAATGCCACTGCTCACCCAGGGGACTTTACCTTGAAACACCAAATCCAGAGGCCTGTGCAGATATAACTTCTCTCCAGAGAGAGGATCCCAAATGGTCTTTACTTTACATGAGAGTCTTGCTGTACAAGGAATAGCAAACCACAGACGCAAGCAAAAAAGCCCCCAGTAAAACTGTCAATACTCTTCTCCCTGCTTTGTGTGCTGGGGCTGCTGAAACCCCAGAGAGCTGGTGATCTCCTGCACTATCAGTGCTGCAGTGTAGCCCAAAGAGGCTGGGGATGAGCAAGGAACAAGCCACAGCTTTCAGGTCTGTGCAGATATTGGGCAAACTGGAGCTGTAGTTTTATTCCCAATGTGCAGAGATTACACAATGTGCCTGGCCAGCTTGAGGTGTTCTTCAGTTCAACCCAATTCCCAATCCACCAGCATTAAATCCCATGGCAATCAGCATGAAGACACTAGAGTGGGAGTGATCCCTGGTTCTGAAGGCAGAGTGATCAAAGCTAACTTTATGGATATTTTCTGTGAGAGGGAAGGGATATAACTAAAGCATGGCCAGGATTTTTAATGGCTGGTAAACAATCAAGCCCATGATTGGGCACCAGGGCTGTGGTGCACCAAGCTATGTGAGAATTAAGTGCTTCATCACCACTGTGCCTTTAATCCACAGTGCAAACATGTGATTTGCTTCAGGCACAGCACTTCACTGTCACATTTGCCTGGGATCTTGCCCAGATAAGTGAACCACAGCACCAGCCTCTGCTCTTTGCTCTGTGAACACTGGCACCAGTTCCAAGGATGCAAAAGTCCTGACACCAGTGTCAGGAAGCCACATGAAAAGGTGAAACATCAAGTGATCCTTCTAAAAGAAATCACTGCAGGTGCCTTTCATTCACCTTCAGCTTCCTGAACCTTGAGGGCACACTTGCTTTATGCTGCTCAGCTTTCCTTCTCTGCTCCAGAAACTTGTGCCTTTTGAAGGGAGAGCAGCAACTCTAGTTCCTTCTCTTCCAGCCAGCAGCTGCAGCTTCCAGAGAAAGGCCAAACCCTGCAGTGAAGCTTCCAAGGCTGGCAGAGGTTTGTCCCTGGCTGTCTGGGCAAGCTGTGACCTGGAGGCTGTGTCCTGGAGCCAGCTGTGAGCAGCTGCCCCCAGAGCCACACGTGCAGGCACAGCAGCTCCTCTTGCCTCAAGGATGGAGTTTTCTTTTGCAACTCCCATAAGAGGGTTTATTTATAAAATGGGTTTTTGCTAGTAAAGCCTGCCAGGAGGAACTGCTGGTCTTTTTCTGTCATGGTCCAAAGGGCTGATCAGATTGTCACAGACCCAAGGCATCAGCTCCTTTGGAAAAGGATTCATGCCACGATGTACAGCAATAAAAATCCTCCAGTGCTGCAGGAGAGCAGTGTCACGTTTGTTAGGAGGCAAAAACTGTCAACATGCCTGCCAGGCTGCTCCTGCATGTCCCCAGCACTGAGGATCATTTCCAACCCATTAAAGGCTTTTTAAGGCCTGGATTCAGACCCAGCATGACCCTGTGTAACGTGGCCATTCCCAACACCCATCAGCCCTGGGCAGAGCTGGGAGGATAGCAGCCAAAACAGGGATTGATTTTACTGCTTGGAGGGAGGGCTGATGCCTCTGCACTGAGACTTCTCTTTCCAAAGGCCAGAAAATCCCTCCTGGTCACTGCAGGACTGAGCCCAGTAACATTCACTCACAGCTCTCAGTCTCAGACAGGTGTAGCCCAGCCATGGTAGAATTTAGCTTTGTCTTCCTCTTTTAAAGGTATCAATAGTAAAAAAAATAATTTAAAAAAAATCTAGTTATCAGGCAGCAAGAGCAAATTAGTCCATCTCCTCTCCCCACGCTTCTAAAGCACCCCAAAATGGGACAACCTGACCCACACAGCCTGTCCTGGAGGGCTGGTGAGGAATTTGGGCATGGACACAGCCTCTAGCTACCAAATTAAATGTAACATTGACCCACCCAGAGCTTCCCAGCACCACATGATGGACAACTGGTTCAGACCAAGCCTCCTGCCTGGTCTACCACAGCAGTCTAGACATTGCAAGTACAACGTGGCACTTTTTCTACACTAATAAACCCATAAGGGCAGGGAAGGCTGCAGGAAAAATGAGAACTACCAGAGCAGAACAGCCCCTGAGTTTTTGTTTATCACAAACTAATTAAAACAAAAAGCATACCATAACTCAGCCCTTAATAATAGGTAACCAGATGTGTCATTACTTGACCATGCTATGTTGCAGCACATATATAAAGGTTATAAGATTATTTTTCAAAGCAATGTGCCACTGCTAAGGGTTTCCTAGCACTTTTATAACACACTTAGCACCTGAAGGAATTTTACCTACCAAGGCTGAAGCAAAACATGGCTAAATCTAAACCACACAGTCCCTCAACCCAAAAATGAAAATGTCAGCATACAACACTGCTCAGTACAACATAAGACACCATTCCTATTAATAGGAGATATTTCCTCAAGGACATGTTTTCTGTTGATTATAAAAAATGTCCTGAATAAGGAAAATGGTGCCAAAGTTTCAGCAATGGGCAGTTTTTTTTTTTTTTTTTTTTTTTATGCACAGAGTTTACCCAGCCCTGGCCAAGCACAGAAAAAACCCCAATGTTTACAAAGGTAATAAAATATCACAGTGTGAGCAATTTACCTGATTACCAAAAGGATCAGGAACCAAAGTAAAAGGACAGTGCCAGAAAAAGTCCCAGGCCCAAATCAAATAAAGCCTGTAGGCTTCTAAGACCCCACAGAAACCATTGTTCATTACATATTTCTCAATGAGGGTACATTGCTCATGTCTAAAACCACGTGCTCAAATGGCCAAACAACTCAGGATTTGTACGTTATTAATTTCATCCCACTGCCAATCACTTTTCAGTCTGACTGGGGTTTTCCACCCTCATCTCCCATGTCTTCCCTGCGGGTTGAATGTTCAAATGTCCAGCATTGATCAGACTCTCTCCCTACTAAAGCCATGGTGGGCAGCAAGAGGATCCATGCTGGATGCTCTGGGGAACGGCAGGCAGGAGCCACCAGAGGCTGCAGGTGGGTAAAGTGCCTCCCAGCAGGGCTGGAGCAGGAAAACAGCTGGGGAAAAGCCACTTTCTGCAGTGGCCTTGTCTCTGCTCTGCAGTGACCCAGAAAGCAGCGCTGCAGCTGGGCAGAGACAAGCTGTGGGCAGTGGAATGGCTCCTGAGCTGCAAATGGGAGATCCTGTGCAGCATGGAAAGAGATCCCTGCAGATAAACTTATTTTTGGCTTGGTGGTTTATTTAGGCTAAGTAAACAAACCAAAGATATATATAGGCTTGGCTTAGAAACAAATTAAAAACCACAACAGTGCCTTGAACACAAAAACTGTTCTGACTGCTGCACCCTGCCCAGAAGCTCCTGCAGACTGAAATGCAGGCTTTTCTTTCTGAACCATAATTAATGTTTTTGCAATATTGCCTCAGAGTTCGCCCGGGCCATCTGATGAATCTGACTAATAGGGGAAGATGCTTTTAACCTGTGGGCTGCCAGACAGCTGGCTACCTCCTCAGCCACATATATTTGGCTGTCAGGTTGAAGGAAAGGCAGCAGATTCAGGGTTAAGCACTATTCCTGTCATGATTGCCCTGAACTTGCCCAGTTAAATTGCAACAGCATGGGTCTCCATAATTATCTAATTGTTAGTGTTGTGCCTTTACGTAATTTATGATGTAGCATTAAAGCCTGACCTCTGGTTTGAGATGAAGTGCAGTACTGCTGACATCCAAGCTCAAATTAGTAGGTAAGTAAGCACCCAATTAACGATTATGCCACTGAGCTTTCATTTCAATCTGACCACACTGCTACACTAATCAGTTTTCTAAGCCTTTCACCTTCCCCATAACTAATAAGCATTTCTCCTGCTTTTTATGTCTGCAAAAGCCTTGTTATCCTCATAAAAAGCACTCCAAGATTGCTGCTTCCAGTAATTCCTGCATTAAGCCACTGGCCCAGTGGCATATTACCAGCTCTCCAGCCACCTGATCAGTAAAATCCAAGGCATAAAGCACAGGCACACTGGCATTCTACAGCAGGGATAAAATCCTTGCAGTGTAGAGGAGCTGTCTTAGACCCAAAGCAGTGCAATTTGTGTGAGAATTTGGCCCTGCCAAGGATCACACAGCTCCATAAGAGTTTAAGGATGCAGGACAAACGGACTGAACATCAAACCATATTTTGCAGCTGGCTAAATTCTGTCATCTTAACAGAAACAGTGAACAAGACCTGGAGCATCAAATATCTGGAGTTTTAGTCTTAGATGAGTGAATTGCCTTGCCTTTGCCATCAGCTAGGAGCTGATGTGAGCCGCTGAGTGGTTTTGCCCACACAGCTCAATCCACATGTTGGACACTGCCTCACCTCTTGCATCCCTGCACCACTGAGAACACCCCAGTCCTTGAAAATCCAAGTTGTGGAGCTGAAGATCTGTTCCTCTTGGAATGAGATCCCCAATTTTATCCAGATATAATAAAGATAGAATAAGAACTCAAGGCCTGGGCAATAATATCTGCATGATGGCTGAAGTCAGAGCAGGAACGTGAGCCTACAGGGGGAAACAAATCCCCACTTCCCTGCAACCCCATATTCTTCATTCTCTCTCCACTTGCAGTTTTCCAGAGCTCCTCTAATCTCTAAAATTTCTATTTTCAAGGCACTTGTAACGTTTTTCTTAGTAGCCAACTCTTTAAAAATATGATCTCAACAGTAAAAGGTACAGCTTTGAGAAATCCACTTTTTTTCAAAGGAGGAAAGATTCAGTCAAGCACTGCCACTGGGCCAGACAAGCACTGCAAAGCTGCAATTAAATGTAGAAGTGTGCTGCAAAACACAATTCCAAACCAAGTGCAAAGAACCAGCATGTTTTGGACGGAATCACATGCAGTCAGAGACACTAAGGCATAAACAGGTGCAGTCAGCAATGCCAGGAGAAAATTTTAAAGAATAAAAAACAATAACACATAATTAGTGTCAGCCCAAGATTTGAATACCACATTGGGGAATGCAATATCAAAATAATATTACTCACAGCAGGGAAAAAACGGTAGGAAAAAGCTGCACATTATAGGAAATGAGTTGTGTGAAATGCGTAAAAAAGCTGACAGAGTCACATAGCTATAGAGGCTAATTTCCTGTTCCACTGTGGAGACAGCCCTGATCAGCTGGACTTAATATAGCCTTCTCCATGGCAGCTGGGTCAAATCGTGGCCTAAGCACTAGAAAATTGCCTGCCATGTGGATGAGTTTAGTGCACAATAAGCTGTGTGGTAAATAAACACGTTTAGCCTGGTCAGATAGGACATTCAGGAGTTTTATGACACATGCAGATAGACACAGCCACAGAGCTGCTGCAAATTGGCTGATTCAGGGCAGCTCCTTCACATGGCCCCGTTTTAGGGCCCCACAAGCAATTTTCTGCATGACACCAAAAAAGTTCTAACTTTCTAACAACGGACCCACTGTTGTGTGCAAGGACAAAACCCCATCACTCCCTCAAAACTCCACACAGATGGAACAATCAATCCTTACAAGTTCAGAAGGTATCACTGCAAACTCGCCTTGGCTGGCAATGCCCACCAGTCAGGCCATGGTTCCCAGCAGGTTTAAAAGCTGCCCCCTCTTTTTGGGTCTGGCTCATGCACGATATGGTGCTGATTCCCCAGCCCATCTTCTGTCAGCAGCTTCAGCCCCCAACTTCCCTGCCTGCCCCAGCGTTTTTCCGTGGCACTAATGAGCACCCCAGTGGATTAGGGACTGCACTGCCCACTCATCTCCTGCAAATTACCACAGATTTAAAGGAGAAAAAACTATTAAGGAATCTATAAGGACGTGAGGCTGGGTTTTATAGCTACCCTTGCCCTGGCTGAGTCAACAGGAAAGCACTCTACCTGACTAATTGGGAGTCACTCTGCCTTCTGACATCCGTGCCTTCAGCTCTTATTCCGAGCTACGCAGAGGAGACTTGGGGATGTTTTAAATTATTGATGAGCATAGGAAACCTATCTCTGAAACGCCTTTGGCAAACTCTTAATATTCTGGGATTTGGCATCAGGAAAGACAATGCCTCTGTCTCACTCATGCTGTTGATGCCTCTCATTTACTTGCACTATAAAATTACAGTTTCTGATCGTTTCCATACAGGATGGAGAGGCAAATGGAAAGTGCATTGTTTATTGCTCTGAAAGCTTCCAGGTAATCCATCTTTGGCACTGGAGCCTGCAAACCCTTCCATTTGCAAAATTTTCATTGATGACAGGAGTCCTCAGAGAAGCTGACCCAAAGCAGTCGGTTGCCATAAACACATTGGATAATTATCTTAATTATTTATAATAGCACCAGTAAGCAAGCCAGCACTGAACACACGGGTCCTGCCCTGGACAGCTCACGTTTTAATCAGACGTGAGCACAGTGTGCAAGAGGCAAAGCAGGGATGACATACAGGCTGCCAGGTGAGTTTATTAATATTTTAGAAAAGGGTTCATCAGTAAAGGAGTATTAATGTTGTCTGACCCTTTGGCATGCAAGTGTTAAACCTCAGCAAGCATCACATAGCAGAGATTTTTCTTTTCCCCCCACATATATATTCAAAAATGACAAAGCCCCACAAAAAATATTCTAATTATTTTCTTTTGACTCACATGGTTTCAGATTGATGGCTTTGGCTCAGGCTGTGCTAACTGTCTTGAGAGTTAGAAAAGCTGAGCAAAATCTCCTTTGGTGCCTTGAGACTGGGACCAAATCACCAAATCCAGGGACCCTGCTCAGTTTCACCTTTGGTGGCTCAACACATCACTCCTCACAAAAGGCATCAAGGTTGATACAAAAGGAATTAATTGCACCATCCTCTCAAAAAAAGTACAATCTATACCTGTCGTTATCTGAAAGGAGGAAAGCAGCTTGTAATGACTAATGGGAGATGTTTCAGCCCCTTCTTTGAGCCGGGAAGAGAAAAAGCTCAAGAAGGGAACAAGAACCTGACTGAAGTAATATGGCAACCTGCGGATGTGCCTTGGGACTGATCTCTCTGAGGTCCCAGATTTGCTCCCTTGTTGCCAGACACTGGTTTGCTACTCAATCAAGTTTCTTCAGGTGTTAGATGTAAACACAGTGTCCCCAAAGCTGCCCGAAGGCACCAGCTGGCAATGTGTGTATATCTACACACGTGTACTCTACACCCACACAGAGTCTGCCTTTCTTCATGAAAACACTCCTCCCTGCTAAGGGCACCTGACCATTGTGAGAGCAGTGACAGAGGTTGAATTTGTCTTTAACCTATGGATTTTGCAAGTGCTGACTGCCAAAATGTGTTTTTTCAGCTGGTTGATGTGCCGGTTGTTCATTAATCAACCATTTTTATTATCCATTAGTGTGCATTAAGCTAAAAAAATTAATTTGGAGCAGGGTTCCCATTCTTTTTCTCTTATCTAATTTTCTGTTCTCAGAGGAAGTTTATATTTTTCCATTTGAAAGAGATAGAATTACTGCAAAAGGGTCTGTCTGCCCTGACAGATCTAGCTTTCGTTTCCTCCTCAACAGCTGGGTTATTATTAGAACTGGTAGAATAATTCATAATGAATAATTTGACACTTATTCTTCCATACATATATCACAAGTTGCCCACATTTATTTGTTACTCCAAATTGTTAACCATGGACTGTGCCAACAACTCCCAAAGGGGCATTACCGATACAATATATTCCTTGTGTATCCCCCTTGCCTCCATCAGGAAATCCTTTCATTAAAGCCAGAGTGGAAAGCATTAATTACCCCTTATTTAAAGGTAATAACTCATCATCTGTAATCATTCCTCAGAGACAGATGCTCATATGATGACCCAAACTACTGCAGAGTTTGCATTCAGTGTCGGATGCAGATGAACATGGACTGAGAACCCAAGGAAGAACAATTTTAGCTTTCAGGGTCACATCCTTGCAGAGACAAATTTCTGTTGGATTATGGCCTTTTCAGGACTTCTTGTGTCCATAAGAGATCACTTCTGTCTTGTCTAAATGACTCAGGAGTCATCAGAGCCTTTAAGCCACTGAGTGAGATGATTGCACTGTGTAGGCTGCATTTTCAAAGGTTAAGTGGGATTTTAGCAGTGAATGAACCTCATCTTGGTGCCAGAGCAAGGAGAGCACAGGTGAATATGATCTTTGATAGTACGTCATGTGCAAACCCTTTTGTTACTTTTAATTTGTAACAGCACAAGTCCAATACAGCTCCAGGGACACATTTCTGCTAAGCCCTGAGGTAAATCAACACACAACGATAGGAAAAGGCAGCCCATGGCCACATCCACTGAGCCTCCAAGCTTGTGCCTCCTCAGCAGAAAGACAAAAAAGCATTTCCCATTTCTCTAAAGGACAGAGAAAACAACACCATCTCTCTCCAACTCCACCTTAGTGGTGCATATGGAAAAGAACCAGTCAAGACAATCTCTGCCTAGAATGGGTACATTGCTCTTGACAGCTCTGAAGAGCCTCAGGTACCTACTGGCATTAATATACATTGAAACCACTCACACAACACCCTAGCAGCCTTGTAACCAGAGACAAATACCAGCAAATGTAAAGGAACTGCCAGGTGCAAAGCCAAGGCAGCCTATGGCACATGGGTACAAATACAAAAGCCAAGGACCCAGCCCAGACCCTTGGAAACTACAAGAGCTCACTGTTGTCTGGCCCAGACTACACAAAGGCTTTTAGTTATTTCAAGTTCAACAGGTGAGTTTAAACAACCTGCTTAACACAAAACATAAGGCTAAAAACCAGAAGTAAGCTAAACATATTGGCATTCTGGCACCTTATGCTGAATAATTCATACATAAGGTACTGCAGAAATGAAACATATGGTTTTGGTCCTCAGTGACTTTTTAAGCAGAACACTTAAGAACCAATCTCAAATGTATAAGTCCAGCAAAAGACTTCTTGTCCAGAATGAAAAGGATCATTACAACCACAGTCTGTCTCCTCAATATTTCCCATGGAGACTTAAAAATCTTTATTTGATTTTGTCCCGAAGCAAAAGAGAAACGCTTACAAAAATCTCACCTTAGACAAGATTTAGGGTGTTATCCCTGTTGCCCTACAACTGAGCTTATCTCATTTTGACACGCTAATGGCAGATGCAAATTTGATGTATTAACAGATACAAAGACCCTCCTTCCAAAAATGAGCATCAACTGAGGTCCAAACTGTCTCCAGAGTTGTCGTAGTGCAGCCATCAGTGCATCAATTCTCTCCTTGCTTGCTCTGAGTACGGGCTCCTGCTGAGCACCATATGCATGTCTGATAGCTGCCATTAAAAATCATCATTGCACACACCAGTCCCTCAAACACAGGCAGTGGAAAATGAACTCAGGAACCCAGCATGGGAACTGCTGGCAAATGAAGACTTTTAGCATTTTACTCAGCCAAAGTACACAGCTACTTTACTCTTGGCTAATGCCTCCTCCTTTCTGAGACACCTAAACCTACGTGCAAAGTGACAGCACTGCTGCAGTTACATCTTTAATCACAGCAGTGGTTAAAAGCCAAAAGTAAGCTAAACATATTGGCATTCTGGCACCTTATGCTGAATAATTCATACATAAAGTGCTGCAGAAAAGAAACATATGTTCTTGGTCCATAGTGTCTTTACTGTAAAATATTTAAGAATTAGCATAGGATGTATATAGTCAATAGCAGCCCACCAGTGTGGTGTCAGAGTCTATCTGTACCTTCATATACTCCTTCCCTGTGTTGATAGGGCACATATATATTTATATCAAAGATTCAAATCCATTTAGCAAACAAATGGATTACTCAAACATTTTGAACACTTCTTTACAGTGGACATGGATGATAACCCTGACTTCCTTATGACCAATGTGCAAAGCTGCCCTTCCCCTGCAAACATGCAACAGGGATGTCAAAATTTGCAGCCCTTTGCAGCATCCAGTCTAACTGATACTGCTTCACATCCACACACAAGGCTTTGAATCCCAGCTCATCACACCACCAAGCTCAGAATCGGGTCCAGCAGATCTGGAAAGGCACCCAGACACATGCACACACACAGAAGAAACCTTTTGGCACATCGATGAAGAATAGACCTTCCAAAAAAACATCCAGTATACAGATGAGCCCTCAAATTAGTAGAGAAAGCATGACGACTTCAGCAGAGGTGGCTGATGAAGAGACACACACATACACACCTCTGCCACCGATCGTGCTGCTAGGGCATTCATCAAATTAAGTACCAAGAGGAACAACACCTCTGATATCTCTTCATTTGGGGCTCCAGTAAATGAAGCACTAGATTAGGCCTGACAGAGGCCTAATGCAGCTTGAGCTTTTCCTGGTGTAATTAATTGGAACTTCGCCAGCTTGACAAATTGGAATGATGAATCTATCTTGTATGAATAGAAAAAAAATGCATAATCAGTCAAAGATTTAGTTAAGACAGCTTCTCTCTGACTCCCTGCCATAGCTAAATCCATTAAGGCGAGGAAACATCACTTTAAGAAAAGGCACTGCTCTCCCTATGTTCAATTTATAACTTTTTGTTCTTGAATTTAATGGAGCAGTCAACCTGGACAGATTTGACTTTGGAGGGGAGAGGAAGGGGGAGGTGGGAAAGGTTGTTTTATTTTTAGCATTCTAATCTTCCCTGCGCCTGGGTAGTCTGGGAAAGAAAATAGTCTCTTTGGTCTGAATGTGCATTCCTGGGGCTGGATTTTAAATCTTTGGGGTTACACAGGGGAATCTAATAAGAGCACCCACATACTTTGCCACCAAGATGATTTAGTGATAAAACTTGCTTGTCAAGCTTTTCCCCTACTAACTTGTTTAATTGCTGGTAACATTTAGGCAGTAGAGGATGTGATAGATTGACTGCTCTGACAGCATTGCTTTTTCCTCTCTAATTACCACCTAGTTGTAAAGGCCCTTTCCTGACACATTTAATGGAGAGGCAGAGGGAAAACAGGTTTGCTTACTTTTAAAATATATTTTTATCATTTGGCAGTTTTTCTCCATGTATTTAATTTAAACCATGTGCTTCCCCTCTCCCTCCATCTCACCTGCTCAGTCATAAGACCCAAATTTCGAAGAATCAATTAAGCAGCTAATATCCCCATTTGCACTGGATGTTTAGAAAAACTTTACATTTCCTCTTCGAGGCTGTGGGCTGCAAAATAAGTTACTTACGCATGACGGAAGAAACGCTTGTTGGTTAAGTGAGACTTGACAATGATGGTTTTCGTTTCAAACAACCCAGAATTCCTCCTTGGCTCGCAGACGCGAAAGTGCCAGGCAAATGTTTAGCTGACATAATGCAAGCCACTGGCCATAGATTTATTTGACAAACAGTTGAGCAGACAGCCCTATATTGCACTCACTTGTACCCCACACAACCCCACTGGAGCCAGGAGGATTGTGCTGGCAGGAGCAGAGCAGGATTAAACCCAAACACTGCACGGGCCAAGCTGACAGCCACATTTAAATAAGCCACCTGCTGAGTAGGGAGTTTAGAGAGCTAAGTGCTGGGGAGAGCTTTAGCCCAAAAGTATATTGAACTTATGCAATAAGGCGTGAAGTGAAAGGATTTCAGTGACAAGGAGTACTAGAGGCCTTATTATGGTCGTGACCTCTTGTTCTAGGTCAGATACAGAATAGTTGTTGGGATCCTCCCTTCCTTGCCTATGCTACCTAAAATACATCACCCAGAAGCTCCATCCAGAGGACACCATTCCATGCATGTCACAAGGAGTGAAATAAACCCAGCAGATGCTCAAATTCCTTTTTGTTATCTCTATCAGTGCTATCAAACAGGATATGTTATTTCCCTCTAGGTATTGTTGTGATTTTATTCTTCAGAAGAACTGGACTGTGTGTGTCAGAGGCAGAAGCTCTTTCCCAGGATAGCCATGAAATCCCTCTTTTCCCATGCTCTCCCTTAGCACTAGGCTTTGTCAAGGTCACCTCGTCATCTCTTTCCATTCCCTTCTCACTCCCTTCGTCAATTTTAACAAAGATGTCTGTAAGCACCTGGAGGCTGAAACAGGACCGTGCACTTTCTGCTGCTGATTATGTGTGAAAAAATAACAACTTCCTGATATTACCAACCCGGTGACAAAAATCTCTCCAAAGAGAAAGGCTGAACAGTGACAGCAAAGCAAGCAGTTCTCCTGTTCCAGCCCAGAACAGCAGCAGATTGCAGAAGTGTTATTTGGCTCTCTTAGCCCCAGATTGGGCAAATCAAACCTAACCAAGTTCTAGCTGCAAAGAGCCCTGGGAGGAAGCCTGCTCAGCATCAGGCAGGACAGCCCCCCCAGCACTCACACCCTTTAACCACATTGCTTTTCCTCTGAACTTCAGAGGGGCACACCTGATGTATTTGAATTTTCTACAGTTGTGTAGATATCCACCTCTAATTGTGGGTGCAATTTATATTCTCACTTTCCTCATTTGCACTATTGCTGCTGCTTACCTTTCCCCCTTGTCAGTCTTTGTTCAGAGGGCCAGGATATGGCCTTCTACCAGTGGAAACCACCAGCTTATTTTTTACTTCTTTACCCTCAAAAATGTCACAGGAATGACTTCTGACTTGGTGGTGACATGGAGGTTGTCAAGTCAAGTTTAGCAGCTGACTCACAGGCCATTACTCACCCAACTACCATTCCACTTTTAACCTCCCCAGCCTGTGTTTAAAACTGAGTATCACACCCTGTAGCTATGCTGCTAGGAAACACATTAAGAGCTTCATTTGAATAAAAATATGTTCTTTTCAGTGCAGAAAAAGTTCCTATTTAGATATAGGAGATGACAAGCAAATTATTTTAGTGGCAGAGGACTTGAACCTTTACTTGTTACAGTATAATATGTCATGGCACTGATTTTATGCAATGGGCATTCAAGAGTTAATGATTTGTCAATTAAGCAGCTGTAGCCAAAAGATCTAACAAATATTACAGCAGCAGTTGCACAGAAGGTCCTGCTAAAGTGGTTCTGCAAGCCTTGTCCAGGAGGGATTTGAACATCAGGTCATTTGTTTTTGGTCACATCTCAGATCCTGCCCTGACCATGGGAACGATGTGCCCAACACTCACTGAATTGTGCCCTTTGCTCACCAAGAGACCAGCAGTGGATTGTTTACCCATTAGAAGGGCTGTGGTTGTGTCACCGCACACAGGACCACAGGAGGTCCCAGAGACTACAGAAGTGACCTGTGAATTATTTATGCAAACACCACACCACCCCCCCAACAAACCCACCTGCACACCCCACGTCTGCCCCTGCCCTCAGCTGCTTCTGGATGCAATCAGAGAAATGCACTAAAAACATACAACCTGCAGAACAGAGGCACGAGTTTGGAATGTCTGTGCCTGAACAGCTCTCTCCAGAAAGAGCATTTCACCCTGATAGAACAGCAGAAATTTGAATTCAAGTTTTGAACTCAGAATTTCGCCCTCTCCACACTGAATGCACAATGCCCATGCACACACCTGCCCCTTGTACAGAAGGTTTCCTTTTTCCTGTAGATATTTCAATGTAAGCTTTGGGTCCAATTTTTCTCCATCTCCACACTGAATACCCAATCCCTCATACATGCACACACACCTGCCCCTTGTACAGAAGGGAGGGGGTTTTGTTTGCTTTTTAAACTATCCTTTCTGGGCAAGGATGATCAATTGTCTCTGTCTCTTGCTAGTCATGTCCCTATTACAGAAGATCCTGTTCCAATAAATGATTAGTATGTGCAGAATGCATTAAAATGAATTATAATAGCAATCTGATCCCCAGTGCCTCTGCAGAACCTTTCCATCACAGGTGACAGCTGGTTCCCTTGGGCTCAGCTCTGGAGAGACACTGCCAGACCTCAAAACCCAACCCAATAACTTGGGATGAACCTTGCCAACCACACAGAACATGCAACTTCTCCCATTGTCTCCAAACTAGGAGAGAGATACCTCAAAGGCTATTCAACAAGCTGGTGTACACAACCTCATCTCAAATAAATGTGAATGCTTTTTTTTCATATATTATGTGATTACAGCCTCTATCCGCCTATGGTGCTATGTTTTATTACAGGCCACCAAAAATAATTAGTTGGTGACCCAGAAAACTGATATATAAAATCCTTTTAATCACCAATATGGCTTTCAATTATATAGTGTAAACTTATTAACCTTTTTACTGCTGAGATTTGATTTATGGAATTCCAGCTGCATTAACATTACAGGAGGAGATAGAAAGTGTCTCCTATGATGTGTTGGGATTAACAACTGGTAGCTGGCTTTGCCATCACAGAGTCTCTCAGAGCTCTGGCAGCATCCTGAGTCCCCAGGGGCTCATTTCTACCCGAGCTATGTGAAAAGTTTGGTCTGTGGAGTGAGACTGTGTAACTGCTGTCACTTCATATACAAACCAGAGCACACAGGACAGTTGTGGCTTTCAGCAGGTGCAGGGGTTGTGTGAGCGCTGGCTGCATTAATAAACGATTAGGGCAAAGATAGGGCTGCAATTGTAACTCTCCCATGGACAGAAAATACCTTCTTTCATTTCCAATGCCTGGACAGGCATTTCCCCTTTTGAGTTGTAAGGGAACTCCAGAAAGTTCACAGAAACTCATGTGTTGGTATAAGAGTGTTTGTTCTCTTTTTCATGATACAGAAAGAACATTTAATGCTTTGTACAAGGTTTTAGGCATTCCTAGTCATCTTCCAATGGGCTGTATTCTACAGATAATGCAGAGACCAGCAGCAAACAGGCCATAGTAAATTCCTGCTAATTAAAAAGCCAAAATACTAATCTGAACTACATAATGCATCAAAATCCAATAAAACATATGTAAGAGGTAAATGCTGCCACACCAGACTTGACTGAAGGACAGAAGGAGCTGTATTTCTAGCCACACATGTACTTTCTTTCAAGCCTCAAGAGCTAACACAAAAATAATGAATCTTGCCATAACTTCCATTTACAGTTCCCCTTCTATTTCTTGCAGGCTCATTATTTGTAGTTTATTGACAATAAAATAGAGTAGCAATGTTCTGTAAGATCATTTCTGCTACGAACACCTAATGACCTCTTTCATAATCTTGGGAGGGCTAAAATAATTAACATATTTGCAAATAAACATCAGTTTTCAATTTTCAAACCGTACTCCCTTCAATCTTAGAAACCTTTTTTCAGTTAACTTATTTTTCAGCAATTTGTAATGTGCAAGCATCCCCAAACACCACAAAGTAGCAAGGTGATATAAGCAATGTTCCCCACAAACTCAACCAAACTTTGATTACATTTACTTTGGTTTTGTTCTTCAAACTTGAAAAGGTTTGAAAGTCACAGTGAGGAGAGGCTGTGTGAGTGGGTGATTTGGTACCCTGTGCAAGAACCATTGTCTGTAGAGAAATGAAATGCCAATCATAGAGTCATAGACTCATTAGGGTTGAAAAGAACCTTAAAGCTCATCTTCTAGATCCAACCCTTCCATGGGCAGGGACACCTTCAACCAGACCAGGCTGCTCCAAGCCCTGTCCAATCTGGCCTTGAACAGCTCCACAGAGGGAATATCTGCCACCATTTCACTCAAATGCTGTGGAATGAGACACAGCTGTCCACACAGGCATTTCTTTGGCTGCAAGGCTGAGCTCCAATCCCTTCAGGCAGCCCCAGGTCAGTGGTTCCTTTGCCAACAGGTTTGTAGTGGTTCACTGTAACCCCTGCACTGGGCACAGACCCCAAATCCCATTGCCCAGCTCATACCTGGACATCCAGCAGGTCCATCCCAAGGCCAGCTCTGGTATCTCTGTCTCCACAGGCTGGGATTCCCAGTGCAGCCCACATGTTCCAGCCACACCAGCTCCTCCAGGTGCTCATGAGCCCCATCACAGACACAGGGAGATTTTAAAGTGTGGTCTGTGAAACAAGGAGAATAAAAATCAATGGCACTACATAATTCAGCCAGTGCCTTTCTTCGCTCACAAATCTTCATTTGATCAGCTGGGGAAATTATGAACCATCTAAAAATAACATAGTAAAACTGCTCAATGACAATTGTAACATAAAGACTAATAGAGATGGCGGTGTGAATCTGGTGTATTCTGTTCTGCTAAAGCCCATTTATAATTTTTAATAAAAACAGCAACACTTTACAATAAGTGGACATCATTTAATGCTCAATTACTATTAAATTCCTTTGGAAATACATATTAAGCACAGCAGCTCTGTATCTATACCAGGAGGGTTCCTTGAGATTGATGTTATCACAGGGAATACTGGGGGAATGTCAAGTCCAGCACCAGTGCACACAATATTTTTGCCCTCTGGGTCATGTATCTTTTCCTCCCCCACCCTGACATTTAAGATGAATCCTTATCTATGTGGAGAGGAACCTTATAAATTATATACATGCTGCATTTAAAAAAAAAAGAAATTTGCAACACAGGCTGGCAAGGCCTTTAGTAATGATTAACTGAGACATTTTTGAATAACAATACAAAAGGTACAGCTCCTAAACAGGCAATTTTCTCTTGAAGGTTTCTAAAGCCCCATGTTTATAAAACAAGCATTATTCCAGATAAAGCACAAAACCTTTACAGCAGAACTAACTTCAACTTACCCAAGATTTCTCTTTGCAAGAAAAATCCCATAAATCTTCATCCTCTACTTGCAAAAGCTCCTGTACTGCAACATCCTCAGCTCTACCTTACCCTCAGAGCCCACCATGTAGATCTGAGCCCTCTAATGGGCTCAGCATAGGTCGGATTAGTTACCCTGGAAAGCAGGGGGATCTCCCTGATCCCCTACAGCTGCCTGGCTCTGGGCTTTCAGCCCCACATGTTGGTGTTTTAGCTCACCACTGCTCTGTCCTGGCAGATTGTGGGAGAACTTCTTTGTCCCAGAGGCATCTGAGGGTAAAACCAAGGGGATGTGAACAGTGAGGCAGAAATTGAACCCTTGCAGGGTATGGCTGGACCTCACTGAAGAAGTCTAAACCAGTGGTCGCCACATTTTGTTTAGCAACAACCTCTCTTAGTAGCAGAAACAATAAAAACAGAAATGGCTGGGTTTGGTCTGGGAAATTTTGGGGAGCCAAATCCAATGCTGTCCTTTTCCCACAGCCAGGGCTCTCAGATGGCTGTAGTCCCTGCTGTAACTGCACCCAAAATCTGTCACCTGAGGGAGGCTTGACTGGCTTCTGAGCTGCCCTGCTGGATTTGCAGTGAGGACTAACAAGGCTGGACAAGGTTTGAAGGATGGCAGGTACCAGCCCCAGGTCACCAGAGTCTTCAGTTTGCAGCACTGCCAGGGTCCAAAGACAAATGTAAAGGAGTGCATCTCTTCCTGGACAATAAACACCACCAACAGCTCCTTAAGCAGCTTGGGAAAAGGAAACACCAGTTGGAGGAAAGGGGGCATCCTAAAGGCTCCACTACAACTAACACCATTCCATTTAAATCATACTTCACATTTTCTGCTGGAATGCAATTTATCCCAGACCCCTGAGCAGCTTAGACACCTGCCATAATAGCCCATTAATTACATCAGCATGGGAAATATATTTTAATATCTTTGATGCTCATTGCTAAACAATTCACATGTTCCCAAATGCACGTCGATGGTTTGTTCTTCTGCCTTTTAGATGTTAACAGGCTTTATTTTACAGTTTGGCTTTAATCAACATCTCCCTGAACCCTGTGCAGCATGTGATAATGTTATACCCTCATGCAAGGTCACCAGTTCATTTAGGAGCTCAGGACAAGGTATTTATATTTTGCTGCACTCGTGTTCTCATCCTGTTAAAGGTGATTACAACATCAAGTTTTGTCCAGCGTTTCAGTCTCTGAAGATGAAAGGTGCCATGAGGTACAATGGTAGCAGGTCAGCATTTTCAATAAGCATCCATCTGTAAATAAGTCCCTTAAAATATTGCAGCAGTGTGAGTGGAAGCTGCACCCTAATTGGGTAGAGTGAAAAGCCACAGGGCTTATAAATATAAGGTGTAGGTGATCTGTCTTGCCAAAAAAGAGGAGGTTCGTTATATGAAGGACACATTATCCTTTTCTCTTCCTATGATTCAGCATGGTAAGTAGTCATTCCTAATTGGCTTACAGCTTAGTATGAAATATTAGGATGCCACACAATGTGATGACACAGCTGGATTCCTAAGGGAAGCTGAAGAGTGATCTGAGAACAGAAGAGGGACAAGAGCAGATGCGAGCCGGGAAAAAAAAATAGTTGTGGCTTAGAGAGTAGCATGTCATTCTTTATCCTGCTGCTCCTATGTGCAGCACGCTGCGTGCAGCACGCCGCCTTCCTGGTACACAGGCAAGAGACCTGTCAGCTCACAGCTCCTAAATAAAACGTGGGGGGAAAAAAATGGGATTGCTGGGGCTGCTGGAACAGGAAGAGCCAAGCAGGCTGAATAAATCCGGGCAATAGCTGCCTCGTCATGAAAAATACACCGCACAAATTTCGCCTCTCGGCGCGTCCAACGATGATTTCCTCAAATTTATTCTCCGCTGGAAAGGATTTGCCAAATTACCGAGTCAAACAGTGCGTGGGTCACTCTCAGAAGTCCAGCACTGGGAGAGGAGGCGCCCAGGTCTGTGCTGGGAGTTGTTTCCTGGCTGGCCTTGATTCAGGAAGGTAATTAAACAGCTGCCTACCTGAAGTCAATAGGGCCATTCACATGCACTTAAGTGCTGCTGACGCCAGGCCGAGGGGAATAGGCTTCTCAGGGGGAGATTTTTGCTGCAAATACTAGTGCTAATTCAAAATTCACTTTCTGCAAAGTCCTTCCCCTGCAGTCAGCTGAAATTAGCTATATCCACCGTGGTGCTTGCCAGGAAACTTGATAGAATATCGCCCAAAGTGAACATAAAGGAGAAATAAACACAGCAGAAATTAATAACAGGAGTTCAGACTGGTAGGTTGCAGGAGATGTGTTATAAATTTCATCCAGCTGTAATGCAAATTCTGCCAAATGATTGGGAACATCTCCCTTTTTATATCACTGTTTCACTACATATTAATAGCAACCAGTTACTGATGCAGTACTAAAATATTAATGATATGGTCATAAACCTGAATCAGTGCCTAACTTGGCAGAACAACGTAGGGCATCTTTTCAATCACGTGTGAACAAAACCAGTTTTCAGAACCCATTTTGTAACTGCAGAACCATGCGAGCAGAAGTAATTGCAGGGCTATTTTAGGCACAAAAAAATTGTTAGTCTTCCTTGGAAAATCAACAGCCCCGTTGAGGTGTACAGTATGGGTGCCCAGATCTTTCTGCAAGGCTGAGAGAATCTCAAACCAGGCAGAAACAAAGTTCATGCAATTAATTAGTAAGATATCATCTGTGATTTCATCTGCAGCTGATATGACTGACTTTTATGTGTGCATTAGAGACAATAGCATCCAGCCCCTGGGGATTAATTGTTTCAGCAGGATTTAGCCCTTTGTTCTGGACTGAGATGGAATATGGGAAGGCAAGAAATCCAAAGCAAAACCTAGAATTTTTACACTTGCCTGATGTTAGAGCAGGTGAGTTTATCAACTCTGTATTGCATCATCTGTGACCACAACAGAAATTTGGGGATGGCAAAAGGATTTTAAAGTCAGAAACTTCACTTGCACCTTTTTTATTTTCCAGTCTTGGAAGCGACACAGAAGTGCCCTTCCCAGGAGAGCCAGGGGTCAGTGCCAGCTAAACAAGGCAGCCTTTGGGATGCTTGGATCTCTATAAAAGAGAAGCAGGGCTTGAAGTCTACTCACTTCTTACTTTGGCTAAGCTCTATCAGAACTGGGCTGGTCCATTTCATTATTCACATTTGTCCCTTTCTGTGCAAATGGGGCCATGCATCCAAGCCCCTTTCACACACCTTTAATTGCAGCTACAAATTAAGGTGAGGACAGACACAGAAGGATTCTGGATTCTGTACAATTCCCAACAGCAGCTAGCACCCCAGGAAGAGCTGGAATACTAAAAGAATATTTTATTTCTACATTTCCAAAGGACACAGGAAATGGCTCGTTCCTCCTTCACCCCATCAGGATCCAAAATCAGCTCTGGAGAAACTCATTTATTGCCAACATTTTGCATTGTCAATACTAAACCAAGGACATTGCTTTAAAGGTCTTTAACTGCTACTTCTCTAACTCATCTGTGCACAAATAAGCTGACTTTGGTCATGACTGAGTTTTCCATTTAGAAGTGGAGAGTATGGCATTAAATTAATTATTAAGAAGGGTCTTTTTTCTGGTTTACAACCACAGTTACACAAATGAGGACCCAAATCCCACTGAGATATCACTTAACAGTGTCAGCACCTGGGAGGCAGGGCTGGTCACTGCGACAATGCCTTTATTATTTGCTGGCCAGAGTCACTGCAGTCACTTACAGCAATGATAATCTTTCTTCATTATACCTGCAAGCAGATGCCATCGAGGTGTGACTGACACTGCAGAGTAACTGATCACATCCATTGGCTCCTTGTTTATTAATAACACCATTGCAATTTTAGTGTTTCTTCTGCTCAGGTGAGAGAAAACATTTATTTGATTGACACCTGTCATTAGGAAAGTTTCTCCTACAACTGAAGCAGCAAATAATACAGCCTGACTGCAAACCAAGTTGCCAAAACAAAGACTTTCTTTGGTCTACAAGTTACCAGAGCAGAAGGAAAACTGCTTGTGTTTTGAAACTCTCTCTAGCAAGACGCTGCAAATCTCCCACATCTGAAGTCTACTCTAAAAAACCAAAAAATCCCTGTCTCTTGGAAGAAGACAAGTCAAACATAACTCGTTCCTTTATTCTTTTTCTCTCTTACCATGCTTTACAGATAATTGTTTCATCTCGTTCTTCTGTTTCCAAGAAAGACCTTTCTAAATCCTCAGGCTATATTCAGAGCAGGCAGATTTTTCTTTGAGTGTTCAAGGCTGATCTGATCAATTTAAAAAGAGGAAGGTTACAGTATATTTTAAACCAAATACCCCATAGTATAAAATCTCAGAGGCCATTCTAAAGAAAAATATATTTTGTTAGCAAGTAAATGCAAAGAAATGATAAAGGGATTAGGTACAACCCCCTTTCTCATGTGTCCTCTGGGATTTTCTGCATTGTTCTCTTGGTTTAAAGGGTTTAACATACAAGGGTAAGGCTGCTGAAGTCCTGGACATGTGGGTTCTGTTCTCTGGCTGGAAATGAAGTGCCACAGATCACACAAAATTCTTCCTGGCTGCTTTGTTCCCCCACATTTTGGTCCTTTTTCACCCATAAAAGCTATGAATCATCTCCAGCCACAGAGTCTCCCAGCATGTGATGCACCACAGGGCCCCACAATCTGATCTGAGGCTCTTTGGACCCAGCTGCAATGTAAACACTCTTCACCACTGGGACTCCCTTACAAGGTTTAGAGTCTCTCTTTGCAACTGCAAATTCCCAGTGAAGTACAACTGCTGCCTTAAGGCTCCTTAAGGCCTCAGGAACCAAACCTGGCAGAACATGAAATTTGCTTCTCCCTTTACAAACTGGCTAAATAAACTCATCTTCTTTACAGTGGGACACTCTCCATTTCCCATTTTCATTCTCTTCTCCCTCTTGTTGATTCCCAAAGGACACCACAAAGACCAACCATCAGGGCCAATTTGGTTTCCAATTTTCCCAGTAGCTTTGCAATCACGTTCCCTTTGTCACCTGAATGCAGTATATCAAAATTGCAGCCTGGGTGTGAACAGCTTCTGGAATTATCTCCCCTGGACAAGACACCAAAGCAATTCAAAGGCAAGTAAACAGAATGCAAAAATACCTTTGAATTGGATTATGCCACGTTCCTAAATCCTAACCCTGGTACTCCAGTAGTTATCCATTCCTCCTTTCCTGCTTCCCTTCTGGCTAATATTTTCCTACCCAGAACTCAGTCCACATTGCCACAGCAGTCAAAAATGTTCTGTAAAGTTGCTAAGTCTGCATGAACCTCCAGAGCTTGGCAAGATGTATTGTAACACCAAAATGTGCTCTTGACAACCACTGACCCCAAAAGCTGATACGATCAAACACATCCCCCCACGAAAGAAAGAACAAGGCTGTAATCAGTTTTACCATTTTAAGGAAAATAAATCCTAATCCTCTGCTGTTCTGTGGTATTCCTCTAATTGCTGTTTCCTTACACATTCAAACATGTCCAATTTGGTTCTGTTGTTTGAACGTCACTTGGAATCAAATCAGTGTTGCAGATACAACGTCTTTGAACCTTTTAGTCCAGCTGTGAACTTTGGGCTTAATCCTTTAGGGCGCCCCTGTCTAGCAAGCTTTAATGTATATTAAATTTTCTAAAAGGAGAGTGAAAGTGGTCAAAGCGAGATAGTGCAAGGTTCTGTGTTTCATAAATTAATAAGCATCACCAACTGCATTGCTTGACCCTTTAAACTCTGTGAAATTAATATAAGTAGACAACCAAAGTGCACTTGGCCCCTGAAGAGCCTTGGAAGTTCACTTAAGCAATCCAAGTTTCCTTAAAGTTTTATAAGCCAGCTTTTAAAGCAAGTCCTTTGTACTTATTACTGGTGACAGTGAGCATTACAACAGCCAATGAACCTTTGCTGACTTCCGACCCCAATATGGTAGAGCACAGTTATCAAGGGAAATATCAGAATCAAAGCTTGTATATTACATCGAGGTCCTGACTCCTGCAAGAGCCCCCCACAGACTCCTCAGAGTATGTCAGGGAAATAAACAGCTAATATTCTCAGACATCTACTTATGATGTACGGATATTACTGTTTACTTAAGCACTTTTGGCATAGTAACACCCACCCCCACCTCCCAAATAAAAACTGAAGCCTCTCACGAAGGAAGCTGTGGCACTCCCAGCTCCTTTGCAAGAAGACAGAATTTAGATCTTCTATTTAACCTGGAAAAACCCCCTCCACTTGCTGGTGGTGAGTCAAGCAACACTAAGTGTTCATCTTAACCGATTAATGGATTTAAATTATTAATTGGCACTAGGTAGACATGGTGAGGAATACCCAGCCTTCTCTGAGCCCTGCACAGGGGCTGAGACTGCCTGGAACAAAGAGGGCTCTGTGAATCCACACCTACTGCATTCTGGCATCAGTCCTGCAGTCACTTGTAATACTTGAGTTAGCATCCTGTAGAAATAAGATATCTCGGTGCTGCCAGCTGATTATATTTTTCATAATGTAAAAGGTTCTTGATGAATTATTCAGGGGCTTTTCCCACTGTTTAACGAAAAAAATGGAAAAAAAGAAGAAAAGACAGACAGAACCTCTAAGGCAGTCAGGTTTCTGGGAATAAACAGGCTGACAGGCAGTGGTGCCAAATATTAGTGATTATTATTAGACTGTAAAGCCCAATTAATGATGATGTTTAAGCTAAACTTTTCAAAAGGGCAGGCAGAAATTCAAAGCCAGACAGGTTTTTTGATGAGATGAGAAATCAGAAGATTATCTGCTGAAGGGCATCAAACCCTATCGCGTGTGTCCCCCTCCAGCCATGAAGTCAGAGAGGGCACATGTTATCTGTTCTCTCCGCCTGTTAACAACATTTGGGTGAAGCTTTTGCAGACATTTAATGACACTGATTTCCATTTGTTCATCTCATTTGTCTGCCTAGGTCTGGACATGGACAGAGACAATAACATCAGAGCATGGAGAAAATAAATAGACAAACATAGAGACATATTTTATATATATACCATACATGATTGTGCATAAGGAATAAAACCCAAACAAAAAGCAGACATTAAGTATTAGGAAATAATTTATGAAATTCCCTAGCAGAAACATGGATAACAAGAGACAGATGGAAAAAGGAGGTACTTTGAGGAATGTGCCTCACAAATTCCACACAAAGTGAATGTTACCAGGGACAGGCTGGTGACAGGGTCACAGTCCCTGCCAGGCACTTGTCTGCTCTGAGAACATGGAAGTTCATTTAGCAACTCCCTGATTATTAAATCTAAATTGGCTCATAAGTGAGCCTTGAAATACTTTGGGCCTACTCTGACACATGTTGCTCCAACTCGGGTTTTTTGTGAGTGTAACCAAGCAGCGATTATGGAAGATGGAATCACATTAATTTGACCTTCAGCAATAAAACAGCTAATTTAAATGTGTATGTATATATGCCCACAGCCATCTACAGTAGTATTAGTAGTTTGATTGCACGAACCAATACTGCAGAAAATCAAAGTATGTTCAAATGAATCCCATGCACTGGCTGGACACAAGGCTGAGGGACCACCCCAGTGCAGCAGGAGGAAGCAAATAACAAAACTGTTGACATGAGAGAAAAATTCCTACATTTAGGACTCCTTCATTTGGAAACCAATCACTGGTGCCTGCTGCCTTTTCCTCAGTTATCCATCTTCTTGCTCATGAGTGGATTGGATCCCCAGCTGGTGTCAGGAGAAATGTCCACAAGGAGCAGGAGGTTTTTAAGGGATGTGACAAAAGAGGTCTGCCTTTCCTTCCAAGAAAGGAAAGCCAACTTTTCAAATCCCAAATCTTCAGCACCAACCTCAGAAGAAGGCTCTAAATGCTCATTTAGCTCTGGCAGAACAGGCTCTGCCTAAGAAAGACAAACTGTGAGTCCTCCAGCTCTCTTTTTGAGAAAACTCTGTGTAACACTATCTGGAGAGGAAGAGACACAAATATCTCTCAAACTTGAAACCTGTTTTTCTTACTTGGAATAGTTCAGTACTGGAGAACCTATAGGAGCTTGCAGATGAGATATTAATTTGTTTTCCACCTTTCCCCAGGAGATTTCCAGGCTTTCTGATGAATGAGCTCTGTCTTCCCAGCTCCCGTATTCAGTCAGGCCTGTGACACATCTTTGTTTTTTGGTTCCTTGGATCAGGAAAGTTTGCTGAGTCTGGGGGAGTCTCAGAACTGCCTTCCAAGTCACTAAAGTCTTCTGCAGACCACTTTTGATTAGCCAGCTGGAAAAGAAAAGTGCCTTTTATCAAATCCCCTGGGGCTAACTCATATTGAAAATAACTTGTTCTTAACACTTTTAGAGGCAGGGTTTCAAATGATGAATGAAGAAGAATATTCTCTGTCACAGGGTTTTCTTTGTTTTTCAAGTCCTCAGAGGGAGTTTGTGATCTTTGAAGCTCTGGGACTGAGAGCTCAGTCGTTTCCCACTGAACTTGCCACCGCTCCCTTCTGCTGAAGGTTGGCTATGTCTTGCAAAAGAAAAGATTATTCTGGAAGTACATGGCCAGAGCATTTCCATAACTCAGGTAATCAGTCTGGGACAAAGATCTAATTTTTTTCCTTTCTTCAGGCAGCAACCAGTACCAAACACTGCAGTCCTGACTGTCCATGAACACTCCTGCCACACAAATGGCTTTTAAAATCATGGGAAATAGCCAGAGTATGTCTAACTTCACATACTGGTTTTCTGGTTTGTTTTAGATTTCTCATGCCTTTGTTCTTTGAAATGTCTGAAGGTTTTACCTTTTTTTAATTTTGGGGTGTTTTTTCTTCTTTCAGTTTAGCAACTTTTCAAAAGCTCTTAGTTATTTTTCATGAAGAACAGAATCAGGCTCTGAAATGTTATTAGAATTTTTAAAGTTTCTAGGCTAATTTTCTTAAATACAAAACAAAAGAAAATGGAAATATGAAAATAGGTTTTGGTCAAGTGTTCAGAATTTTCAGTGGCTAAAAAAAGACAGAGTGTTATTAACAGCTTCAAAGTTTTCCAAATTTTATGCAGAATCCAGTAGAACTTTTATGAGACAAGAAACCTATTTCTGACAATTTTATCAGTGAAGATTATAAAGAAAAGATCTAACAGACAATGCATAAGAAAAACACTGAGACTATCAATTAAAACCACAAATACTGTACTTGGCTCAGAAAATTCCACAGTGAGTGGATATTAATTTCAAGGATACAAATTAGTAACTATAAACAGCGTTGAATGAATCACAGATTAGCCTGACTTGGAAGGGACCCATGAGAATCATCGAGTCCAACTCGTGGCCGTGCACAGGACACCCCAAGGTTGCTGTGCATGACATTGTACAAACAAGATCTTGGTGCAGTCCCACCAGACACACAGCTCCTGCTGGATTCCCCTGACTCCCTAACTCAAGGGTGCAAACACAATTTTCTTGCTCAGAGTCAGCTCAGGTCCCTCCGTGCAGCACTTCCTCGGGATGCAGAGCTGCCCTTAGGTTCCTTCCAGCCCACTGGACACTGAGCCCATGGGTATTTTAGGGTTAATAAGTCACCTGGTCCTGGCTCTGGGGTCCCACCTGCCTGAAAGGAGAAAGATTTCGATTCCTTCAGGCTGAAAGACACTGGATATAAATTAGCTATTCAAAATAAAGTTTGCCCTGTGAGGGTGGGCAGGCCCTGGCACAGGGTGTCCAGAGCAGCTGTGGCTGCCCCTGGATCCCTGGCAGTGTCCAAGGCCAGGCTGGACAGGGCTTGGAGCACCTTGGGACAGTGGAAGGTGTCCCTGCCCATGGCAGGGGGTGGGACAAGATGGGCTTTAAGGTCTCTTACAACCCAAACCATTCTGGGATTCCTGCCTTGCAGCCAGAGGAAGCCATGCTCCAACTTCTCTACCTCCCAATGAAGAAGTTCTTCACTCCCAGCCTCCTGCCTCCAGCAGAGGCAAAAGGAGAAATCCTGCTTAACCGTCCCACACAGATGGTTATCTGTGACCTCAATGGGAAGCAATGGTCACCTTCCACTCAAAGAAAAAATGTGACTGCTTTGGTGTGGGTGTGCATCTGCCTGAGGGAATGTAGAACAACTTCAGCTTCCCTGTGTGGGGGTGGAAATGCCCTTGGGGTAACATGGGTGATTCTTTTCAGGCAGATAAGGGAAGGCTTAAAATGGGAAAAATTGAGATTGGACCTTTAACATGTCCCTAACTATGGACACGAAAAACACATAGGGGAAATCACTGAGGGGCAAAAACTTCAACCACTAGAAGAAGGTCTAGTATCAGCTACAAACTCTGCCAAACAACATCTTATTAAGCCAATTCTGTCCAGGCAGGCATTCACCCCAACACTCCAGCTGAGCTACTGACACTGCAGCAAATTTAAATACTGAGTTAGCCCCCAAAAGAAACCCCTCCCATACAGACTAAACACATGTTACATCTCCCACAAAGGAAGGAGACTTTGCCACAGCTCCAGAAATATTCATTTGACAGTTTCTCTTTCCTTGGCTACAGCTCTAGTAATTGATCTGCTCTATTATTTTTCCCCATTCTTTCTCCCTTACATTTAAATATGTCCTTCATACTTCTGGAGGGTTTTTTCCCCTAGCCTGTATCTCCACTGTTACATTATTTTTTATCTCTATCCTCTATTCTTCATGTGTGAAAAGGGTGCTCTGTTCTCTAATATTCATTTTTCTTTTTTTATTCTCCAAGTACTTTCTTTCCCATCTGTAACAGCCCCTAATATGCACCTCCATTCGATTTTACTTACCCAGCTTGAAACCCTCTCATTCTAATTACCTTTTCAGTTTTCTTCTATTTCTCCCTTGAGATGTCTCAATTAGTGTACTTTTTCTTACTGGCTGTCACCTCTGAGCTACAAGGTGGGTCTAACTCCAACTTAAACCATGCAGAAAATAAATGAGGAGCTGTTCTTGGCGGCCCTGCTGAAGGTGGTGTTACTTTACAAACTAGTGCACCTTTAATAGATGATAAATGGGCAGAAAAGTGGCCTTGTTAATGCAGCAGCCCTTGATTTGGTTGCCATGCCGTGTCCTTTCATTACTCAAAGATACAGGAAAGGCAACCTATGCTAAGTCCTGGGTGATGTAATTCCATACAAAGAGAGTGAGTAGAGGCTAATTAACATAGCTCTGGTCAAAGCCTGAAATTAACTCTTGTCTTTAAAGACCAAAGCTAAAAATGTCATTTGTCTTGCCCATAATTATGTTTAGAGGTAATTATGGTAGTAGAATAACAGCAAGCAAAATGAGCCTAGGAGTGGGCTTTTCTGCCCTTTCTATCGCTAGCAGGACTCGGAATTCTATTTCTGTCAAAGAGAACTGGATAAAAATGCAGGTGACATCCACAGTACATTTCTTTGATTAAAATTGGCACTGTTATATTGAAGTTCACACACAGAGCTTTCAGAACCTGAGGAGTAAATTCTCTCTCCACATGTTCCCACATAATGGAGAAGCGAGCACCCTCCCCACGGCCGCCGGCACTGCTGCGAAGGGGAGATGAGAGCCTGATTAAAGAGCCAGGCTGGGACCCCAGAACCACATCCACAGGGACATGTCCTGCCACAGACTAACTTCCCAGGTCCTTTCAAATGACCCAAGATATCTACACAGCACAGAGTTACCTCCAAATTAAAGCATTTACTTCCTGGGGTGATTAATTTGTCATGCAGGTCTGACCACATCATCATTTATCCAGAGCCACAATAACTATCTCTGTGTTCTGCAGAACAGATATGTGCCCCACATGTTTGAATCCACTTATTTAAATTATATATATATGCTTAAAAAGATATCATTGTTCTTATTATTGCTGCTATTATTAAAATCCCAGTGGCATATGCTGCTGTCACCATTCAGGTGTCCTGAGATCCATCTACCTGCAGTACCTGCTTCACCGCCAACCCTGAAATTTATGGGCACATCATCCATAAGTGACTTGGAGGATTTATTTGTGAGGTATGTAGTGCTAATTTAAAGATTTCAAACCAAACTTTGGATTTCTACTGCACTGGGGCTGAAGGGGATAAAAATGCACACGCACAGCCCATTACTGCATGGGCTGCTGGCAGATGCCAAGGTCTGGAACACAGCTGTAAGCAGAGAACATTCACTTGGTCCAAACTTGTCTGTTTCTGAAATGATTACACTGTACAGTGTAAATTCAGTGAATTCACCCAAGGGCCCATAATATCATTTTTGGCACAAGTCCAAGCTAAGTTATAGCCATGATTTCACAGAGATGACGATACTGCATAAACCACCTTACAGCAACTTTTATGAAGTTCTGAAGAATAAAAGATCACCTCTGCAGACTTTCCTAATGGTTCTAATGGAACCCCTCTGCCATTTTCACTGGTATTTTTCATGGCAAGAAGGGAATGAGGGAAAAGTTCCTCTGAGGGGACCAGCCCTAGGGGTTCCAAAGGCATTCTTCACAGTGCTGCTGAAATCTTAGTCAGTCTAAAGAGATCAGCTCCACTGGAGCACTAAATTTTAAGCATCAGTTTAAGGGCACAGTACAGGAGTTCTGCTTTAATTTTTTTTTCTTAATACCTACTCCTGTGTAGCCCTTGAGCTGTCTCCTTTCAGAACTCCAGAAAACTTCCAGAAAGTTTGGGGTGGGGGGGTCCTGTCTCCAAAATTTCATGGTTTTTCCCCAGCTATATCAGTTACCCAGTAAAATGTGTCCCTTCTCCCTACAGACATTGCCTCACATCCTTCTTTAGACCTTCACAGCTCTTGCATTACTACCACTACTTTTACAAGTGCCAAAAGTACCTTTATGATGACATCTGCCAGTATCACCCGACAGACACAAGCACCAAAGCCCATCTGGAAAAGCTGCTTCTCCCCATTATATTTTTGCATACTTCATGAGATTTTCTTGCAAAATTTTTTAATGATTTGTTTAAACACAAAAAAAAAGCTGAAGAGTTGCATGTTACACTGACATCTGTTACATTCAAACTCTCTTTGGGGTCCTGTTAACCAAATTTCATCCCTAACTAGGTGGAATTCTAGAGATGCAAACCTTGCAAAGTTGCCATTTATGGGACCTGCACTGAAATTGCAGACACCTCTCTCAACTCCTAAGAGCAAGGACAGTTCTCTGCGGCACACCCAGCCTGGCTTGTCCTCCCAGAGGAAGTGCAAAGCACAGAGAGTGCAAACCAGAAAACCAGATTGTGACTGAAGAGACCCAGAGACAGCAATCAGTACCCCTGAAACTAAACCATCTTCTGAAACCTCTCACTGGCACAGCACAGAACCAGCAGAACAAAGATGTGATCTGAAAATAGAAAGCTTTTGTGTTCAGAGCCTGTCACCAGGGCCACGTGTGACACTCTTTGGACCTGCACCTGTTCTACAGTGCACCAGGAGCTGGCTAGAGGGGCAGCAGTGACAGAGGGTGACCATGTCAGTGAGCCCACAGGACCCCAGCCACCAGCAGAGATTTATCTCTGTTTAGCCATGTTAGCCCAGGGCTGGCAAGCAGCCTCTCTTCACACAGTGGGCTCTCAATCAGGCTCTCAGATGCCTTGCACCTCCTTTCCAAAATATTTCCTCCTCATCTCCATTGCCCCAAGGTTTGGTGTGGCTGGACCCACCAGTGTACACATATCATAAAGAAATGTGTTCTACAATCTCACCACAGCGCAGAGATCAAACTGGAAAAGATCTTAGAGGCCCCAATTTCTTTAGCCATGAAACAAAACTTTCACTGGAAAACATCGGTTTTCACAGGAGTGGCTCATCTTCTCCCTTTGGCATGGGAAGCCCATCAGATGCTCTGATGTTTGACCAGCTGAACAGCCACTGGCAGAGCACCTTCTCCCCTGAAGTCAGTAGGTCTGTGTCAGCAATGGCACCTACATCCATGGTTCCCAAACTGAGCACTGCATGAAGCCATCCCAAGGTGGCCTGCTGCCACAAGAGCTCATGGCTTTCCCTTCACATTATTTGGGCATGACTGACACCAGCTGCTGACCCTGAGCTCACAGGACCATGGTTTTCCTCTCCTTAACATCAACGGGATATCTAAAACTGTAAAACACTTTTACTGGAGCCCCCAGCTCCTCCTAAAAACAAAGATTTGTACTGGAGGGGAGAAAGCAGATATCCCAGTTTGTGCTCAGAATCCAGCAGGATGAATCCATCACTGCCACTTGGCTTCCAGTTGTTAATTTGAGTGAAGGAACTCTCATCTTCTATGGAAACCTTCT
>NW_005054366.1:38370-59766 GCF_000277835.1 Geospiza fortis
TCTACTGCATTTGAGAGCACCTTGGTCTTTGCAGAGCAGCACAAAACAACACAGACAACTCTAAAATGTCTCAGATGGCAGCTCCAAATGCTTACAGTTTATGTAAAGCCATGAAGCCAGCATGATAAGATCTAATTACCAAGCGAATTAGTAAAAAAACAGCTGCAAGGTTTGCAGAAATGTCTGGAAGTGCAGAGTAAATGGCCACAATTGATGGAGTTATTGCACAGGCATCCTGAGGGCACAGTCTGCAGCACTCCAGTCCTAACCAAAATCACTGTCAACAGTTGTTGTTTTCTCCATTCTGTTAAATGAGAAGAGCGTGAAAATGATCCTGCAAACAGCCATTTAATATTCTCTTGCACGTGAACTGCAATTATCAGCAGCAGCAACAACAAACTCTGCTGTAATGTGTTCATGGTTAATCAATTCAATTGATCACTGTTTATTAAATAAAAACCTGCTCTCTAAACAGTTCTCTAAATGGCAAGTTTTGGGGTTTGGGGTTTTTTTCCTAGCTTTCTTTTTCTCTTTTTTTCTTTTGTTTTTTTTTAAACATGCTTCTAGGAGAATCAGGACACCAATTAAAGCTTTTAATTTAAATCCAAGCTAAGAGAACTGTTAGCAACATATAGTGCCTTTACAAAAGCATTAGCTTAAAAGAGGTTTGAATCAGCCTAGCCACTCCCTGGAAAAGCTGCACTGGATCTGATTCCTTCCAATTCCAAAGGCTTCCAAGGCAAGTTAGCAAGAGCCAGCATATTTATGTGTGTGAGAGACAGTCATGACCAGGTCAGCTCAGGATATCAGAAGTGGGCTGTTGGCAATGCAGATTAGGGGACACACTTTATTCACATCAGCACTGTAGCATTGATCACCCCTATTCTGCACCTTTACAAAGTAGATTGGAAATCAATGAATTGCAGCCTGGAGAGATGCTGTGGATAACAGAAATCCTCTATAGCCAGTTATCTCCCTACAAGGAATAACGACCCTGCACAGACTGGAATCCTTTAAATCTACGAGGAATACCCACTACATCACAAGTTCAATGGAGATTGATACCAGGCACAGTCAGGGTCTGGCTGTACCCCAGTCCAGAGCCAACTCCAGCGCTTGAACACCACACCCAGAACTTCCACCTGCAGTGCTGGAGTCCTCCCTGCCCTTCAGCTGCTCCAAAGGCTGCACAAGGGAGGAGAAGGGGAGTGTTGACACACAAAAATAACCTCGTGGGATTTAATTAAGACCACTGAACCTGTGTCACTTGTAATTTATGGCAGATTTGAACCCATGCCTCCAGAGGGGGAAAATGAAGGCATTTCCAGTACATTAGCTGACTTCAATGGCAAAGTCAAATCTGACGTCCTGTGACCCTCGAGTGAACGAAGACTAAGGAGCCCCTGTTATCCCAATTATTTCTGGCTACACTTGTGAGATGTTTGCACTGCCATGGAATCCAGCCACAACCAGGTACCTACCCTAATGGGGCAAGTGCAAAGCCTCCCCATGCCACGAAACCTTGGTAAGAGCATTAGAAACCTCCAGCAAAACTGGGTCATTAATGGCATGTTCCATGGAGAAAAGGGGGAATATACATGGGGTGTATTCCCTGTCCTGCCAGCAGACACCTGGCCTCCACAGGAGCTTGGAGAAGGCTTACAAATAAAGCTCTGCAAATAACCAGCTTTGCCTTTTATGACCAAAGTGAAAAAATGAACTTCCCAAAACTGCTTTAGGTCAAGTAAAATATTTTGTTCAGTCTCATATCACACACAGAATCACCAAGTTGGAAGAGACATTTAAGATCATCGAGTCCAACCCAATATCAGGTGTTTCACCTTTGAACCCTTCAGAGACTGGGGGAAGGGTGAGAAATTGCTTTATTTATTGGCCAAAATGAGGCATAAATGTTAATATTAATTTTAAAATTATGTTTTAATTCCTTACTTTTCAACCAGAATTAATTGCTAACTATGCAACCAACTTGCAAATAGGTTCAGCTGACCCAGAATTATCAGTTCTCTTCAGGGGCAGGAGAGGAAATCACTGAAATCTTTCACCCAGAGTAACTTCTACAGAGGTATTTCAGGGGAACTGAAAATTTTATATGAGTGTCCCAAGTAAAGGAGTTCAATAAAATAATACTAAAAGGAAAACTTTTCCCCAAGATGAAATGCCTTGCCTGACTGACCAGCAATAACAACGCCAGAGAGGCTGAAAGCTGCAGCAGTAGCAGCAGCCTCTCTAGTCTGACCTGTTTGAGAGAAAAGGGATTATTAGGGAATAAAATTAAATCCCTTCGTTATAGGTTCCACAGCCAGTGAGTTTAGCACACAGCTGTCTAGTGACTGTGTTAAATCCATCTCTACCCCCAGGCTTGCCAGGCAGCATCAGCCAAATGAATTCCTGATCATTCCAAATGATCAGACACTGACAGCCGGGAGAGGAGCAGGGCAGGTACAGCCTGGAAAGGTGCCGGGGGCACCCTGCCCAGCCCAGCTCGGCAGAAATGTCCCCAGAAATATCCCCTGCCCTGCCCTGGGTGCTCACACGAACCCGGCACTGAAGGGAGGGGGCTGTTCCCCGTAGGAAATTGGCATCTGAAGGATAGAAGCGATGCCGCATCAAAGCGCTTCATAATGAGCTACAAATTTTGCTCGTAGTTCAGCAATTTATATGGATTAGCAGCCGCTGACCTTCCCGAGGCCCCCGAACGCCGGCAGGCTCCATCCCTGGTCACAGAGTGACCTCTAGTGTTCCCTACAGCCGCGCAGACCGGGCTGAGCCCAGCCGGGCCAGCCTGGCATCCTCCCCCGGCGCTCCCGGGGCTCTCTTGGTTTAAATCAGGGCAGGGAACGCCTCCCGGAGCCTGCTCCAGCTCTGCTGCGCTCGGTACCACGGCACGATGATAGCGAAGCACCCAAAAACCTGAAGGTGTTGAGCCTGATCATAGAAACACAGACTGGTTTGGCTTAGAGGAGACCTTACAGCTCATCTTGTTCCACCCCTGCCATGGGCAGGGACACTTTCCACCAGGCCAGGGTCCCCAAAGCCCCATCCAACCCCTTCTTATGTCTTCTGCTTCCCCACTTGTGAGAGCAATCTGCTCCTCTTACCGACTGGCACACAAAAGTTTTAATGAATTTTTAAAACCTGAAGAATGTTAGTGCAGAAAGGTAAAACAGAGCAGAGTGAACAGGTTTGGATCTATTTCCTGCAGAGCCCAGGTGTCTGTAAGCAACTAAACAGACCTGCTGTTTAAAGCAGCAGCAGCATCCTCCAAAGGCTACTCATTCCTGCATCTTTGCAATCCAGCCTGGAAACCCAGGAGCTCCAGCACACTGCCAGGAGGGGACAGACACCTGGCACCTCCTGAGCCTGGATTTCTGTTTGAGTCTGGATCAGCACTGAGCACACCCAAACCAAGGCAAGGGAAGGTCACTGAATCACTGCACAGGGACAAATGCTGGGAGTGAACATAGTCACACACCTCCTGACAATCATTCCTGCAGATTTTCCTTTTCTGCACAGCTCCCTTTGGGCTGGGAGCTGCATTTCTGATCACAGAGAGAAAGAAATGGCTTTGAATCTTTCTTCTTATCACCTACTGTCCCCAGTAACCATGGACACTGGACTTCCATGGAGCAGGGGAAAGCTACATTGCAGACAAACCCCCCAGATCTTCTCAGTAGGGTTATAAGTATAATACAGCATTAAATAAGTTCAAGCAGGTCTTTCTGGGATGACCACAAAATGTTCTCAAAACTTCACATCACAGTCAGTTCAGGGGCCTGAAGATTCAGAGGCCCCATGTACTCTTGAGGGGCAAGTCCAGCACAAAATCTCCATGTCTGCCTTTCAGTGATGTGCAGTAAAACCTCTCCTCTCCAGTCTCGCAAGGTTCACATCCTCTCCCTAAAAGAACATCCTGGACCAGCAAAATTTGAATAAGTGAGGTGCCAGAAGCTGAAAGGCAAAGGGTAAATGGGAATGGTAGGAATTAGTGTAAGGGTGGGAGTACAGAGGTACCAAAAGGAGAAGGGGAAAGAGCTGAAGAGCAGTGGTCAGGATGCTGCCAAACTTGCTGTTACTGTGGCCATGGAATCTTCCAGCTTCAGCTTTTCTCGTAACAAAACATAATGAAAGTATTTTCACTTGGATGGGCAACTGAGATAAGCAGATTCATACTGCTGGAATGAAGTCAAGGCTTACAGATGCTCCTTTGGTGTTTCTGATTCCTCTGTGCTTTTAGCCGCTACCTTTTCTGTCCTTTGCCTCATCTGTAAGGACACCTCAGACCTGTGGCACACATCTCCTTCCCCAGATCATGGAATGAAAAAAAACATTATAAAATCAAATAAACAAAACCATTTAATTTTGAAACCTTGTCCAACTCCTTTCACCTACAGAAAAGAACTGAAGGGACAAATGCCTATTTTAAGCAGAGAAGGCCAGAAAGTCCATCAGTAGCTGGCACATCAGTGAACGTCCATCAGTGGCTTTTCCTGACAAAATGAAGACATGAGTTGGAGTGGCATGAATGACAGGGCTGGCACTCCTTGCAGCCATGATTATCACTTATCAAATTACCCATAAGCAGAGCAAGCCAAGGGGAGCAGCACATCACACTCACACACACCAAACCAAGAACCAAGGCCTCAGGAAGCTTCAGAACTCCCTGTCCTCAGCTGGGGGGAAGAACCTTGTACTTAGGCATAAGAGAGTGACTCAGTGTTCAAAATTACCTGTTCTCCTCTCAGAATCATAAAAGGCACAAAAGGAACACGCTGCTCAGAGAAAAAAAAAAAAAAAGATATTCTGATATTATACAGGGATGAGGAATAGACTAAAAGAAGGGTTAAGGAAGTGTCAGCCTGGAATACATCTGGTAATTGCTTGGTTCAGTGTTCTGAGGGATTGGCTCAATTGTCCTTGGAGTGGTTTCCATCAACTTCAGGAAGCCCTTAACACACAAGCAGCCTGACAGATGGATCTCCACCATACCTCAGGTACCACTGCACCTGGAAAAAATCTCAGCTGAAAGGGAAAGCAGGTTTGATGAAGGCTGAAATTAAGGCTTGTTCAACACAGGGCACTGAGTTCAAATAGGAGGGAGGAAAATTAAGTATGTCTGAAGGCTCCCTGACAAGGCACAGATTCTGGAACAACAGTACAAATACTCTGCATCCATTTCCAAAGGGCAAAGGAGCTTCCATGGAGTGATAATCCAGAGTTATTCCTGACTGATATCTCCTCCTGCAGACAAACACTTGTTAACAGTGAAACACAGTGTATTGACAGGAATAAACTGTAGAATTCAGATACATTTGTTAGGGCTAAGAGAAGTGTAAACCTCGAGGATAAAATTAGGAAAGTGTCTACTTGTAACTTGTTGAGGAACCAAGGGAGAAAGCTAAAATCAAACAGTACCAGACAGACAACTATCAGTAACCCAAACAGAGAGGTACAACAGGGCAGAGAAGTAGCAGCCCAGATGGTGGTCATGTGAAAAAACACATTCCACAGATTGCAAAGTACTTAACTTATTTATGATTACACGAGACAGAGAAACATGGCAAAGTTAAAAAAGAAATTAACTTGGACCACCATCACAGACATATGCCAGTTGTGCACCTCACTGATTTTGACTCGTTGTTTCTTATTTTTTTAGCAAGATACTTTTGATGTTTTAAAAATGTCTAGAAGGAAAAAAATATCTAACAAGATAATTTATGATATTGCATACCAAAGTAGTGAAGGAAATGGTGATTTTGCTGAGAGACAGGAATTCTAAAAGATGTTAAGCTGGTCAATAGCTACTTGCCACTGATCTCCCCAAGAAAACGACTAAGGTTATTCTGATGAGTAAAGTGATAATACTGCAGCTTCTCCCAGTACTGCCTGAGCATCAGTGCTCTAACAAGAGAGAAGAATAGCCATGTCAGGAACACCTCTCCTCTTTGTCTTCATTAATTTACATTTTTGGCTGCACACCCCAGAAGTGTGCAGCAGAGAGGAATGTGCAGGCTACAAAGGGCTCAGCTGGAATCGCAGCCCTGTTCTACCATAAAATGACTCAAAATTCATTAAATAAAATAAACCTGTTGTAGCCCAAGGATTGACTGACTTGCAGTTTCCCCTGCTCCTGGGTTAATACAGCAGAGTTGGCACATTGATAGAACACTCAGCAGGACAATGGGGTGTGCTGAATTCAAATGAGCCTTCAAGGCTGGTAGGACTCTGCAAGGGACTCTGTGCATAGTCTGCAGCTTGGAGGAAGGGAAGAGAATACAGATAAAAAGGGAAGAAAAATGTAAAAAGCAGCAGTTGCACACTGACATAGATTTGTCACAGAAAACAGAGGATCCTGCACACCTTGAATTGACTACAAACCAGAGAAGACCACAAATTCTACCTTTGAGTTTAGATTAAGTGGATCTTCTGCTTTAGGTATGTCTGACCACAGGTTCAGCTCATTATAAAAATCAACAGTCCATCTAATAAGTGAGAAATCTGCAATATCTTCATTAGGTGGGGACACCAGCTAAATGTGTATTTCACAAATTTGGAGGATGGAAGACAACCTGAAATATTGCCCCCACATACCACCCACTCCATTTATGCACAAATCAGATAAATATGGGGTGATTTTCTCCATGCACAAGAGAAGACATTCTGGGAGAAATGCCCAATGGCTAATATTTGTTCCATGCTAGATGCATCAGCAGTGTTCTGGCAGCAGCATTAAGGCACAAAAGCAGGGTTTGTGCCTGGGTGCACTCAGGACCTCCCCTGGGAGATGATGCCACCTCTAAGTAGCATTTGGGTCACGTTCAGCATGCAGGGGTTGTCATGCTGAATGCAACACACTTCCCATGCCATCAGAACAGCAAAGGCTAAATGCAGGTGTTCTGGGCTGGAGAAGAGACTGGCAGTTTGGGAAATACATTAATTCCATGAAACAGAAATAATACACTAGGTAAGAAGTTAACATGCCATGGTGGGCAGTATATTGCTGAAAGGTTAACATCAGCAGGTGTCCTGCCCCAGGAGATGAGGAAACAACACCTGAAATGGTGACTGACGTGGGGAGCTGAGAGTTTACAAGTTCTCACCTCTGCACAGCCCTGTCTTTACACCTCCCCACGCTGGCAAGAGGAGCTGTTCTTTCGAGGAGCTTCACCGCTTCATCTCCTCGGTTTCTGCATGCCCTTTGTGCAGCAGCCCCATCAATTTGGGCCATGCTGACCCTGGTTAGCTCCCCTGGGACCCTGCAGAACCTGTGTTAACCTGTGATGGATCTGTGACAGCAGCCACAGAGCAGCACCACGAGCTGAGACTGGCCCAGGTCTGAGGGGTGGAACTGAGTGAGGATCTGGAACAGCTCTGCTGGAACTCCTCAGTTTTTACTCTGTTTGAAATCACAGATGCACTGGTTCTAAGGAACCCCATATGGGGTCATCCAGTTCTTCCTCCTGGCCCAAGAAAGGGCCTAAATCACTCCTGAGAAATGAATTATCAGGAGAAAATATTCTGAGAGCAGAAAAAACAATTGCTTAAACATCACTTCTTAATGTGTATCAGCTTTCAGTCTGTACCTGTATCAGGCTGGGGGTGTTTAACATGGGATTGTACAATTCCTAGAGTAGTTTCAAGAACAAATTGTACCAGAGCCACAGAGAGAGAGAGAGTTCCCTGGGAGGTATTTGGGTAACACAACCAATTCATACAGAGAGGGGGGTGCATGTGTGTGTTTGCAGGCAAGTACAAAAAAGCACATGGACACACACACCCACACATCACACCCGGATGCTGCAGAATCCCATGGACAGCAGCAGCATGAGAGCCTGCTTTTGCCTGCATTATTTCTGAAATTTCTCAAGCCCTCCTGCTTTGCAAAATGGAATTATTTAAAACCAATATAGAGAAGCAGGACTGCACTTTAAAGAGGAGGGGGAAACAACCCAAGAATACCTGTATCTATGGAAATCCAATTTTGTTTCACAGTCACAAATAAAGTTTATAATTCTGGATTCACCTCACCTAGATCTGCAGTTTTCCAACTCACAGGGTGACAAAACTAAATTGAAACACATATCTGAGTACACTGACAGCAGCTTGACCCTGGCTTTAGTTAAACTGATTTTCATATCTGAAGACAACAATGATTTTTGGTGTCATCAGAAGTAATGGGGGAGGTGGGGGTAAAACAGAATGTCACAATGTGGGGTGCCACAGACTGAAAACACAAACTCCTTCATGGGGTTCCCTGGTCTCTGGTGTGCCCCAGGTAAAATGATCTAAGTGGTTCTGGCCCATTGCATGTGCAGAGAAATGTGCTACAGCATTCTGAACATGTCACTGGCACTGTTAGCAGGGCACAGATAAAACCTCCCTCATCCTTAGTGCAGCCAGCAAGGAAGGATCCCTCCTTTAATTATTGGGGATAAGTGAGCCATCCTCCCAAAGACAGCTCACACTGGGCTGCGCCCTGCAGATGCAGAGCTCGTGAGTTGATGTTGCAGAGCTTCAAAAATATTCTGCTCTCTTTCTTCAGCCTTTTCTCACTTCTTTGGTTTTTTTTTTTTCCTCCTCCCTTGAACTCCCGAGCCCTGTGCATCTGAGGACAGCAGCAGCACGAAGGAAGCCTGAACAAAGCTGGCAGCTGTGCTGCCTCCCCCTCACCCCCGGCCTGCCCAGGTCAGGAAGGGTCTGCTAAGCCTCCTGCACCTCTCACCTGAGCTTGCTGCTGACCCAGCTCAGGGGAAGGAAGGGCCCAGCTGCAGCAAACAGAGTGTCCATCACCCTCCCAGGAGCGGGATGGGTTGTGTCACTCAGGAGCAATTTCTCCAGCAAACACAACTCCACTGGTACATCAGCTCCTGCAGCCCAGGCTGTAGGGCCAGGAGGGGCCAGGGGAGGATCTGTGAAATGAAAGGCACAAGATATGAGTTTTGGCCAAAATATCCTTTAAAGTTTTCAACTGCTACCTGCAAAAATCTGTCCTTTTCACCAGCTGGCTCCTCTGGGCTGTTGTCCACTGTGACTGGACCTGCTCATTCACTTGGAGGTCAGAAGGAACAGCATTTTATGGCACCAAACCAGACCTGCAATAAAGAGGAAACCAAATTAATCCTTGGAGTAGAGGCCAGCTTAAATCTTGATATTTGAATGATGTCAACTACACCAAAAGAATCATGAGCATTCAGGGCTCTGGTTTAGCATCTCTGACTGGGTGTAAAACCCCATGTTCCTTGCAGATCACATGTTGCCATCTGTCTCTGCTTCTCACCAACTCTGTTTGGCCACATGTTGCTCTTTAGGGCATATGGATGGATCAGCCAGCAGAGAGGAGCATTACCTGAGGTTTCCTTTTCCCTCTACTCTTTCTGTGCTTCCTTAAGGTAACCAAGTCTGACCTCTCCTGACCCTCATAAACATGGAGCTGAGTTTGAACAAACTCCAAGTTCAGGGCATTTCAGGATAGAGGAAAAATAACTACAGTGCAGGTAGTGTAAAACAAGAGAACCTTTGCTTTAGGAAAGATAAGAGTGGAAAAAGTGGAGGAACAAATTCATCAGCATCTACTGTCTGGCAGGTGAAGCTGTACGTTGATTAAAGTAGAAGTGGTGCAACTGAGCTCCTATGAGCAATCACAACAAGACAGAGGAATGCCCTGTATCTAGGTAGACATGCATGCTCAGATTCCAAAACCTGGATTAATATCATCTAAATACAGAGCACAAACGCAGTAACAGCTGTGCCAGTTTGTGCAGCTCTGCATGGCACCTAAATCCCAGAAATTTCAGGAGCTGAGATCAGACCCTTCACACTGCACAACTTCCCATGGCGAGGCTTTCCTCCAGACCTTTAAGCACCTTGCAAATGTAAAGCTGAGCCCAGGGCACAGGGAGAGCTCCCTACCAAGCCCACCCTCTCCCTCCAGCCTTCTCACACCTCCTTTTCCTCTCCTGGCTCATTTGCTGCCTGATTCAGCCCTGTGTCCTCCTGTGGCAGCGCCAGGCAGGACAGCACACATGGGCTGTACTGCCCGTGGCTGCAGGGGAGTGCTGGGCCACAGAACCGCCCTGGGGTGGCTTTGTAGCTGATCCCTGTCAGCTTGCATCATCTCAGCCCCCGAGCTGTCTGCTCCTGCAGCCACAGAGAGCCCCACAGGTCACCTCTCTGCCAGCTGCCAGCCACAGGACAGCTTCTGCTTGCTACGGCCACACTCAGCCAGAGCTGGAGCCCTCTTGTGAAACCACAGTGCTGCTCCAAGCTATTCCACGGCTTGGACTCGACCAACACATCCCTCCTGTTATTCTTTCTGGGCTCAGTCCCTTGTTTCTCTGCATATGTGAAACTGGGTGGGGAAGAGAGTTTAACACTGCGTTTGAATTGGATTTTTTGCTCTGTTAGTTTGTGCTGAGTGAAGAGGGAAGGCAGATGCTTAACCCCCAGCAGGGTCCCACCACTCAAATCAGATTTGCAACCTCCTCTCCGTTGCCAATGTTCCTGTGAAGATGCTCCAGGCAATCTGCACGGAGCAGGCTCTGGCTCACCTGCAGTCACTTGCATCTGTGAGATCAGCTGCTTGGTGGCATCTCATCCCTGCGAAGGGCTGGAGCTGCTTCATCTCAGCTCCTGCTGAGTTCTGAGGTCAGCAGAAGTTGTGAGTCTCTGCTACAAGAGGAAGCTCAGTGAGTAGCAGGGTCTCACAGCCTCTGCTCAGATGAGATTGCAGCTGGAGATGGAAGCCAGGAGCCCCTGCCTGTTACCAGAGGCAGGATTTTGCTTGCATGAAAGGCAGATACTCCTCTTCCCCGTGTCCTGCTTCTCTAGGAACCATATTCCCCTCCTGAGCAGCGCTTACACCTGCACCTTTCACTGCCTGCCAGTGATGTTCATAGCCAGATCCACTTTGTGCTCCACGCTCTGCCAAACCCCACTGAGCATTAACCACCTTGTACAGGCTAAAGGAAAGCTGTGAAAGCCTCTCATGTTCCATGGACACCACTTGCAAGAGAAGAAACAGGGTAAGGACCAAAATCAGCCTTCAGGATTTCAATCAGCACACAGACAAGAACGAATTTGAATCCATCTTTTCACTCCAGAAAGGTTTACTTTGCTGCCAAAAGCTTTTTAGAACCTTTTATGGGGGAGTTATCTCAGAAACAAGAGGTACAGCACCCCATGATTTTTTTTTTCAGGAGGAGCACTGTACTTCAAGACATTTCTTTGTATTTCTGAGCCAAGGCACACCTGCCTTTTATTGATCTGTACAACTGGAAGGGAGCCAACACAGTCCCACAGAGCAAGACCCACAGCACAGCACGATGCTCCATCAAACACTGGCCACCTACCCATTGTCATGTATCCCGTGGTTGTCACCAGCCAAGATCAATCCCATGCTGTTCAGCACATTTTAGGAACCCAGGCTAATAAATCATTTAAGTGCCTCTCACTTCACAGATGGTAAGTGCAGTTCAATGAAGGTAATTATAAAAAAAATTACTTCTGGAGCAAAAAAATCAAAACATGGGAATATCTGTCTAATAGAAAAGGCCTGCAAAGAGATTTGGGAGTTCTAATAATTCTGAGGAGCAGGTTAAAGGTCTGGGAGCCTGACAGTAGGTTTTCCTTCTGATTGACTGAATCGATCCTGTCCTCATGTAACAGCTCTGGGCCCCTGTATCTACCAGATTTCAGGTCCTGAAAACAGCATTGAGGGGGAAAAAAACCTATACTGGGCCTCCTCTCACTCTAATGTGCTGGGATTTTTCCTTTGTGCAAATGCAGTATCCATCACTAAGAAGACAAGATGATGGAAAGCTGCAGGTCCTGGAGGGAGCAGGGGACATACAAAAGCAAGACCCAAACTCTGGTAACAGTGGCAGATTCAAAGTGAACTCCCAAATTCCATCTCACTTTTGTTCTTGGCTTCTGTCATGGCATGCTGTGACTGTGCCATTTCAATCTATTGCCTACATTGATCTTTCTAACACACCAGAATAAAACTCCTCAGTTCTCAGTTGATACAGATAAAGGGAAGAGCAGCAACTCTGAAGATTTATTTACAAATGGTCAAACCACCCTCTCCAGCTAAGAGGCCACAGTAAGTGATGGAACCCCTTTTGTCTCATCATCAAGGCCACAGCCACCAGCATCTCTGGAATGCACAACCCAGGCAGAGGAGCAAGTCAGACTGGAGAAAACAGATTTTCTAAAGCTTCTTCCACACCAGGAAAACCTGAGAGTTCTGTGACTGTTCAGGCCCCTGTCCTGACCCTTCATTTCTGCTCTGGTTCCTGTCTCTGATTTCTGATTGTCTCTCTTTGTTCCAGCCTCAGATCTAAGCACAGAAAAGGGCTGTCTCACCCTTCCCAGCCTTCATGTAGCAAAGCTAGTTCAGCCAAACTTATCAGTGCTCCTAAACTGCTGAGATATAGAACTAAATACTAAACTGTTGGAATTTTTTTATATGTACCATGGCAAAAATGAATCCAACAACCAACAAAGTTCCTCCAGAATTCAAAGCAAATTCAAAACTAAGACCCAAAGTAATCAGTTTACCATTTTTCCTTTTTTCACCTCAACGAAAGATAAGTTCCTGCCCTTTCAGCAGTTTACAAAGTTACTCTTCTGACTCCATCTGCTTTTGTATAAACTCTGCACCCAATCTTAAAAAAACACAGTAATTAAAAGAAAAAAACCACACACATAAGTCCTTTACATAAAGCTTTCAGAGCGCAGTGTTTACTTGTTTCCCTCACCACCTAACAAGTTGTGATCTTCATTTTCATCTAAAGACGTTACATTGACCACCCCAAGGGTAAAGCTTTGTTTACAAAGCACCAGGTGAATACAAATGGCTGAGCCTCTTCCTTTCAGGACTCAGAACAAACAGCCCTTTTTTGATTGCAATTACAATTCTAAGAGCATGACATTTAGTGATGCATTCTGAGTGACCTGAAATGATTATATAAAGTAAGATGCACAGGCTTCCAGGAACTGTTAGGAGTTTAGAGATATGAATAGATAAATTTGTTGAATAGCTTCCTTGGACTTTAGAATTTCAGCTGGCTCTCAACAGCAGGCAGTCACAAGGCCCTTTTAATTGTGCAGAGTGGTGACAGCAGCATGAAACAAAGCAGCTACAAAAGGGAAGAGTTAAGATGAGGACAGTTTTGGTGAGATTTGTCACTGTGCTGAAGGCAGGAAGGACTGACTCTGTACACAAGACCTTGGAGCTGATATTGTTTTTACACACTCCTGGAGACCCAAGAGATCTCCCCTTAGATCCATCCCTGGCATTTGAGGATGAATCAATAAATCTTTGAGAATTACTTAATAGGAGTTAGCAGGAGTTTTGTGATTTCATTGTTTGAAGCTTTCCTGTTTAGTTTCCCTAAAGTCATCAGCTAAATGAGTGCATAAACATGGTAGCCCTGAACTCTCCCTCCCTGTCCCACTGTAATCACAACCTTCATTTAATTAGCACCTCACCAGGCTGAGACTTCGCAAGGGACTTTATGAAAGCTGTCCAGTCATGTAAGCTGCAGTGCCAAGGCAACAAATCAAATCAAGAAATTAAAATCAAGACATTAAAAGCGAAGAAAAGCTCCCATTTAGATTTACAGAGCAATGAGTGGCAAAGCAGAGCACAGGATGGATTCCCAGCAGGCACATATCAGGGCCTGGGTTCTGTTCTCCATCTGCTGACACCCCAGTACACCAACTTGAGGAGAAGTTTCTCCTTTCACCTCAGTAACGTTTCATATTTGCATTTCCAGACATTAGGAATGTCTAATTAGGAACCTTTCAGTCAGGAATTAGGAACCTAAGAAAGAAAATCTGGAAACAAAGTTTTGATGCTGCTGACTGGTAGCTCCCTCCCCCCCTGAGCTGAGCTCCAGAAGGCTCTGTGTGTGTCAGCAGCGTGATGAGGAAATGACACCCTTCAAATGACAAACTAAACACTTGGCCAATCTGGATTTCTCCTGCTCATCCAGATGGACATTAAAGAGGGCACGACACTCTTCAAAAAGCACAGGGGACAGTGCTGGTGTCTTGACCAAAATTCCACACTCAGAACTGCAGGGATGCGTCCTGGCCTGTGAATTCCCAGCAAACACATTCTGCTCTCCCCTAAAGCACTATCCCCATTATTTCCCTGGCTCATGGGGCACACCCTGATGTTCCTGCTCAGATTCTGCTTGGGTGAAATGCTCAGTAAATGCTGAGGATTCCCCTTGCCCTGGAACATTTTCTCACTAAAAGCCCCATTTCTGGAGGCAGCTGAGGCTGAAAGAAGACCACAAGACATCAGAATTAAGGTTTAAATTGAGGAGTCTACTCCAGCTTGTCAGCTGGGCCTAACTGTTGTTAGAAGCACTGATAAGGAAATAAATACATACTTTCATACATCACATTTCAAATGCCTTTTCTCGTAAAATTCTTTGCTAGGCATTGACCTCACTGGATTTTATTATATGTTGCATCCAGCTACATTAATAGAAATGATGTTAATGCATTAAATTCATGTCAAAAGAAATTATAACTTTAAGAAAACCTTTTCTAAGGGGAAAATGCAATTTTAATGACATCAAAGCAGAGATTCATATGAAGAACACGTGCTCTGGTTTGATGAAAAGAAGATAATCAAGGCATCTTCCTGATGTATAACAATGAGCCAAATAAATTATACATTTGAAAAATGAAATTTAAAAAAAACATACAAGAAGAACAGTGATTAGAAACTAAAATCACAGTCTAATCTCACTGTTTCTGAATACTCAGAGTTAGTAAGCACAGAGTACTGGAAAATGCTGTAATGCAACAGAAGAAGAAGAGTTAAAAAATCAATTAATAAGAATCTCACTGTTTTAAATACACAAAATATGTACAGAATGAAAATGTCATAAAAAATATTTTTAAAACCATAGCAGGCTGTATTTTTAACAGAGCTTCACCAATGTTATCAGAATGGTGTTTTTAAACCCAGATTTCTCCTCTCATCAAAGATGATATTCTAAAGCTCACAGTTTGTGGCTGTAGAACAAAAACATCCTTGAATAACATTTCACATTATTCCCTTTTCTCCCTCTTGGTCTCTGTGATGCCACTAAACCCAGAATGTATTTTAATTCAGAGACATCCTCTGGCCTGTCAACTTTCAAAATATCCATCAAGCCATTTTTGCAACACATTGGGGCGAGGAGAGGGGAAACCAAATTTGAAGGACTTGTCAAAGCTCATTGTAATTTATGACATGGATGGAAAGTACCTTTGACAGCAAGAAACTGCTTGCCATGAAACCACTTTGCAGTGAAATAAATGCTGCAAACTAAACTGGAATGCCAAACTTCTTGCACTAGCAGGGGCTGAGCAACCCATTGCCCTTTTCTGTCACTAAATTCTGTCCCCAGCTCTGAAAGAAGATTGTGAAAATCCTGACTCTGAAAAGCTCATTGACAATATTTAATGGTCTTGAGGAAAGGTACGAGTCATCTTTACTTCCACCCTTTACTGAAAGCACACCCTGTCCCACCTTATTGAGGTATTTCTCAGGTTACCACAGCAGAGAGAAGTACCAACAACAGAAATTCTGTTAAATTTGGCACCACACACACCTATCATGAGGTATGGGAGTTGTAAAGCCTTGAAAAATCATCTCATCTCACAAAATCGCCTCTAATCTCACAAAAGGACACAGGAGTTCTTTCTGCCCCTCATTTCAAGGTCAAAAACTGAGAGCACAAAATTTCTGGCAAGGATGGGGGTCAACTCCAAGTCTCCAAAGTAACTTAATTATAATCTGAATTAAGTAGGACTAAAAAATCCCACATAGCAGAAAATGCTACCAGGTAAAATCTACAGAAATAGATAAAGTAGGACTGGGTAAAAATTCCCCATGTTGGAAGTGGAAGAGCTCTGTGGGTATTTGGGTTTTAATAAAAGAAAGCTTTAATAGAAATGTCTTTTTCCTGGAAAAATAAAATTGTGCGGATAACATCACAGATAAATAGCCTCTAGCTCTGATAAATAGCCAGTCACAACATTACATTTGGCAAAGTCTCTGCAGAGAACACATTACTTTATCACTGTTGTCATTTTTACAGAAATAGCTTTGTACCAGTGCTGTCATGGAGCAGCCTCATCCTCCCCAGGTTTTTGGGGTCAGAAATGAAGATTTGGTGCAGCTGTCCCAGCAAGGGTGGCCAGACAAGGCAGTGAGGGGATGCTGTGGTGCAAGAGGGGGGACACTTCAGAAGAGGCAAATTCATTTCAGAAGGGGCAAATATGAACCAAAAGGGAGGGAACAACCAACAACTCAGAGGCAGACTGGTGAGAGTGGGCTCTAAAAAGGAGATTCATGAGCAGGACAGACTGAAAAGGACAATAGAACACAGTGTTGTCGGGACTTAGGCCTCAATCATCTTAGCACATTGTTTAGAGCACCTGGGACACGTGAAACACCCAAAGCCTTTCCCTGTCTTACCCTGAGGCTGGAGAAGGTTTGAGGAACTTGAAAGAGCTTCACACCAGAGGAAAAGGGGTTGCAAGAGGCTGCTATAAGTCAACGTAAGTATTACCCAGCTAGCACAGAAAAGAATTCAGAAGAAGAGTTAAGATTAGTTGGCTCACAGAGCAGCCTAAGTCATCAATCTGTGGATTGTTCCCAAACACAACTGAGACTGAAAAAAAAAAATTAGCTATGAGAAAAGAGTCAGAGATTCCTTTTGTAAGCCCAGTGGTTGATTAGAATTGCAGGCAGCAGGTTTGGTCATTGTTTGTTCGTGTTTTGTCTGTAAATCTGAAAACTCGAATAAGATTTCCTACTGCCAAAGACAATTCAGAAGCAGAGAAAAGATAGTCTGAATGGTCCATCCAATGACTTCCATTTCTGAAGCCCTTCATTCCTTATCTCTCATTTAATCAGTGAAGGTTATTAATGGAAACAACCCCAGGTTTTATTGGTCCTTAATGCCAGGGTTGCTCGTTCAAATTACACAAGAGGTGCCAGTATGCAACCCATCTCATTCAGCCAAGTTACAGTGAGATTTAACTTCCAGTGCTAGTAGCAAAGCTAAAAATTGTCTTTGCCATGAAAACTTTGAGGGTTTCAAACAAGTTTTAGTGAACATTACCTTAGGTTATATCTTTATTTTAAAGTTTCAGCTATTTATCTTTTTAATTGCTCCAGAATTCAATCTTTAAACAGGTTTCGATCAGGTTTGGATGATTTTTTGCATTTGTCAGCCCAAGGTCAGAGTTTGGATGAGTGCTTTATTAGCTCAAGGGTTTTAACAAGTAGCACAGGAGCTGGAGATTCAATTAGCAGACAGGCCAGAGTCTTTTAATACTTAGGATGTTTTTTGGGATCCAGTTGTATTTTGGTTGCTGTGGAATGAAGTCTCCAATAGGAAAAAAAAAACACCTTAGGGCATTATGTCCACATTCTGGGATGTGCTGGCAGCAGAAAAATTACACTGTGCCAGTTGTAGGCTTTTGCATTTTTACAGTGTTTTGCATGCAGAGGGATGGAACCAAGATAAATGGCTGCAGATGGCTGACACAGGACTTCAGAAAACAAACTGCGTTTACCCAGCGCGTCACACATCGCCACTGCAGATGGTCCCTGGACAGCAGGTCCTGCTGAAACCATTCTAAAGGATTGCTTGTAAAACTGGCTCTGAGATTAGAGCTGCTAAGGTCATTAGTGTAGCCCAGTTTAAAAAACATCATTAGTCCCAGCTCATTTTCAAGGAGTTGTGATCAGGGTGTCATCGGAGCTTTCACCTTCATCTTCCTTTGGGTTGGCTCTGTGTCCTAAAAACTGATGAAGGATAACCTAAGAAGGGCTGTCTGTCACCACCAACACAGGGCACCCCTCAGAACACAAATGCAGACATGAAGATGTTAGAGGGGTCTATCAGACATCCTTAGAGTCAAAACCACAACAAGAAAATCCAGATTCTAAATCCCACTTTTCTCCAATGTGGACAACTCACATCAGAAAGGGAATTGGAAAAGATTCAGAGACAGTAGGGAAAATTTCTATCAGGAAGGATCACACAGACTCTTCAGGACTCCAGCTTCAAAAAGAGATGACAAGCAATTTATTTTAGGAGTCTATAAAATCATGAGTGGTCTGAAGGGCTTGGAGAGAAATGGATTGTTCAGTATCTCTTCCAATGTAAAAATGAGAGGCCATGAGATAAAGCCTGTGAAAGCTACGTTTGAACAAGCAAGAGGAGATTGTTCTTCAAGTAACAGAAAACAAACCTGTGGAACTCCACCAAAGGCATTCTGAACACAAAGAATTTACACAACTTCAGAGGGAGGCTGGGCCATGACTGGGAAGAGAGATCCAACCCAGAGATTCTGAATTCACCCACCTCCATCAGTGGCTCTAGATCTGCAGCCTGCCAGAGCATTTTCCTCAGCATGTAGCATATCACCTGATTCCAAACAGCTTTTGTTGCTCCCAGTTAAATGGTACCTCTGTCTCTGGCAGCCCAGAATGCCAGAGCCTGTGCTTATCAAGGACAGGGATCAAATGAAGATTTCTCCTCTTCTCACTTTTGTCTCTTATAGCAACCTTAATGCTTGCAATGTAAGAAGAGGACACACACTAATATAATTAAGGAACTTCAAAGGGGATTTCAGCAACTTTGAGCAGATTAGTAGTATTCAAGCATGAGAAGGAGGCTTAAGGAAAACAAAAATTGCCTGGGAGATGAGTTAATTCTTCTCTCAAAATAGGAGTTCTTTGAAGGGTAGTTAGTAACAAGAAATGCCTCAGGACAGAAGTGCATTGGGGAAGAATGTTTATGTAGCAACACACAAATTTTAAGGAGAAGAAATTCTGAAGTCCCAGGAAGTATTGCCTGTTTCTGATAAAAGACATTGTTTACAAGCTGGAAGATGATTCAATAGCAGGAAAAAAAATTAAGAAAAGTAGAATTCTCTGCTGAAATTAAGATTTTTTTCCTGTAGATCCAGAAGGCAGAAACTGTGGATCTTGTAATTCTGCACATACACAGAGTCAACACCAGCAGTCACAGGGTAGTTCCATGTACAAGAGTTCATGACCAAAATGATGCATAATCTGCTACTGCTCATCACTGAGAGACTCCAGCCAGGTTATTCAAGGCTTTCTATGATAAGATTAATAACAAGGGACACACTGAGCCTGGAGCAAAACAGCACCTAGGTCAGGGCAGGATAACTTCCAGTCCATCAAAATGGCTTCACAAACTGAAAAACCTAAAGGAGATGCAGAGAGGTACTGAATAACTCAAACTTAGGAAAGCAAGAGGGCATTTTCATTATAGAACTCAGGGAAAATGGCTTATTGTTCACATCTGGTAGCTGCAAGAGAAACACTGTGCACTGATGATCCAAAGGTGCCTTTTGCTCACTGAATTTCTTAGAGACAGAGAGGGGATGCTTAGGGTAGATTATGGAAGGGGGAAAAACATTCTTGCATTAAAGAGCCAGTAGGTTTTGGACAAGCACATCACATTCACCCCAGTTCATGCTCTGGAGGGCATGAAGGCCATTGACCTGCCTTTCAGGGCAACATATGCCTGAAGTTTCAGAACAAAATAAATTATTCTTAACATACATTATGCTACACAATACCATAAAAAATGAAAAAAAGCAATAGCAGAACAGATGTGTTAGAGATATTTTTGTATGAGTAACTTTTTCCAAAGATCAGCAATCTCACTAAACAATTCAGGTCTTGATATCCATCCACAGCATTTGCTTCTGTAACCTCCTATGACAGCAAGTTCCTGTGCTGAGTGATAAAACATTTCTTTTTTGCTGCCCCATATTCATTGCCATTGATTTCATTGATTGACCCTTTAAATCAGTCAGTGCAAAAATATAAAGGGCATCTGATGGGGTTCCAGAGTGAACTAACTGGACATTACATGTGACAAGCTGCTGAGGCCTGAAGGAGAAGATATTCCCAATTCCATCAGATATCGAGGGTGAACTGAGACCATCCCAGTCCTTTGCTCAGACCTGTGTGACCCAGCACCACCTCATCATCTCCTTTGGTATCAGTAACCTCCAGGGGTAAGATGAATGAGAGTTGATCACTTGAATATTTACCTTGGTGCAGAAGGCTGCTGATGGCACACACTCTGCTGAAAACCTGTGGGGAGGAGGCTCCAACACTCCAAGGTCTCACCACGCCTGCACTGAGGAGCTGGAGAATATCAAGTGAAGAGTGGCACTGCCATCACAGTGGAGGTGTGGGGACAGCTGCTTTTTAAGCACAAGCACATGCTGCTCTGTGGATTTTCACAACTCCTCCAGCACATGGAGCACGTGCTGCTCTCTCCGAGCTGCCACTGCTGACAGGAGCTGATGTTTTCACAGGTTGCACTCCTCCTGGAACAAGGTCAAGACTTGAAGGGCTGCCAGGAAATGAGGAGTGTCCTGCCTTTCATGCATAACTTTTAATGCTGTTCTTAAATATCATGCCATGCCTTACAGCTCAGGAGAGCTTGTGACTGCGTGTGCACAGGGGATTTCAGTGTGTGTGACAGGGCACACTCAGCCATGCAGGCAGTGAGCAGTGAGAGATTAACAACTTCAACACTTCATTGAAACCCCTCATTTTCTTCACAGGATCCTCCTTGTAAGCAGATAAATGTTTCGGTCTCTTCAGACAGGACGGGTACAACTGAATGCACACCACCTGAATTTGGCATGACTGCAGGTGTCTCACCTGGGAGATCACTACCTAACAGTGGAAAGACACAGGCTTCTCAAAGAGTGATTCAAAGCCTGACATTAAAAGCAAGTTCAGGTTTCTCTACTGATTAGATAGGAACCAAAGAGGAACTGGCTTTCTAACCTAATCACTTACAGGCAATGTCAGCAGACTCAGTGTTTCACAGGTTTATAGCAGTGATCTGTATTTGTTTATAAGAGTGATTTCCTGCACTGAAAAGAAACAGGAAGGTGTAGAACTGTTTGCATAACATCAGTTCAGAGATTGCAATGGATTTTCAATGGTTACATGCACTCACACAGTACTGTACAACAAAGTGAGGCCAAGAAAACAGGTTTTATCACCTTGTCAAAAGTTTGCAAGAAAATTCTCTGTGTCAGGGAAAAGTGCACACTTATAACTTGTGTTGTAGCAACACTGAAGTCTGGAGACATGAAAGAAATAAATAGAAAGCAAGTCCAAGAATGGCTAGATGGCTTCTTTTATGTCATCTGTCTAGATTGTCAAGGTTCTACCAAATCCCCACACGAAAACTCTAGAAGAAAAAAAAGACACAGCTAGACAATCCTGATGCAGATGACAGAGTAGCTCAGTTCTTCTGAAAGCAAAATTATCTTTCATCTCCATTTCCCTAC
>NW_005054366.1:59776-76665 GCF_000277835.1 Geospiza fortis
CCCATAAATCTGTCTCTAGAATTATAATCTTGCATATTTGAAACACTGGAAAACATATATTGAACTTCAACAAAGGCTCTAGATAATAAAATACTAGAGAATTATTTGTCCCTGCAGCATCTCTCTCTCCATCTCTGCTTGGCTTATGATCACCTAAACAATGGCACGACCAAAACCTGCCAGAGTCACAACACCAGGCAGATATTTCCATAAATACCTCAGCATCCCAGTGCTGTTTTCATGGTTTAAAGGGACTTTAAAAGACCAAGGATTTGGTCCTGGCTGGAAAAAGTCTATTTTATTTACACTTAAATAGTAAAATTATTATTAGTTTGCCATGTGCTTTGCATGTCTACAACTTCTGGGGTTTTTTCTTACTTGCAACTTGAAGAGATTAGACATACTCAATTTATTTAAAATGGTTTCATAGTCAACCCCCTGAACCCACACTATCCAGTACCGAGGCTAAATTCCCCACTTCAGCACAAACAAGCCTCGAAGTTCTCATTTCTCTCTGACTTATCTCTCATCTGTTTGAAAAACCTGACCAGATCCTTCTTTTTGTCTCACAAAAATTCACACCAAGAGAAGTAACATCATCACAACCTGTCAACACTTGGAGGCTAAACAAAGAAAGAAACAGATCAAGAAAACAGAGATAAAAAGCTTCGGTGCCCCTCTTCCCAAATTAATATTCCCAAAACGTGTTTGGAGAGAGGGGGAAGGGCCCATTGTTTGAGCTCCCACATCAGCCAATGTGATTATTTAACTAACTATCTCCATCCCCAGACATATCAAATGGAATGCAATGCCAGCTGAAAGTATTATGTAGCCTTCAGTGATGTGAAACATCTAAGCTCCAAGGCACACAGCTTGGCTGGAGACTCCAGCTGGCACTGGTAGTTTTGTTGTACTGTGAAAAACATTAAAGTCCTCGGATGCCCTGCTGATCATGGGATCTGAGAAACTTTCCCTTTGCTGCCTGACATGTGCTCACACTGCAATTAACACACTCCTCCCTCTCTTTTCCCTGGCTGCAGATGTGCACACACACACTTGTGCACACACATTCCCAATGTTATTCTGTCCAGGAGCACTTGTGCTGGGAGTCTCTGTTCTGTTGTGCTTGGGAGGGGGAGCCAGGCTTTCCTCCAAGTGCTAAAAATTCTGGTACCTCAACTTTCACTTGGAGGTGGCTGCAGCACATGTAGAGACCATTAAGGGCTGTGTTTTGCTTCCTAACTTTTCACACTTTTTTCTCCCTTTATGACATGTTTATTGGCCTTGGAGGGCGAGGAAGGATAACAGAGGAAACCAAGGTGCTCCATTCAGCTCTGACTCAACTATTGTACACCTCAGCCTCATTTAAGGGCAGGTTGCACTCGGCATGGTGGCTTGGCAGTGTGAGCAACTGCAACCATTAATCCCTGTTCACATCTGATTTTCGGCAAAATCTGAGCCAGTGGGCCCAGGGTAGTTAAATGTGCAGCTTGGGCAATTAAAACAAAAAAAGGTTACAGATGAATATTACTTGGTCTGAAAACAAACCTGCAAGGGGTTTTGGAGACTAGTGCCTTGAGGATTAGAGCTTATTTGTGGAGCTTTAACAGGAAACTGCTAATTATCACACCTGCACAACTTTCCTTGAATTAGACCCTGGGGATGCACTGCCTTGCCTATAGATGTTAGCCAAAGCCTCAGGCTCTTAATCCACAGCCATCACCTAAAGTGAGAACAGAACAGCCACAGGGCATTTGCAATCTTAGTTAAGAAAGGCTATTGCACCATCTAAACTGGATTTTTTTCCTACCAAGACAAACTACTTCAGCCCTGAACACTCTTCCAAGGAGTTTTACCTTCAGGCCCTTGCAAAATCAGCAGGCTGATCCACTAAAATGTCTTCCACTCAGAGTGAATATGCTATGCAGCACTACAAAATTGTTGGGAAAACAGATTTAACTCTAGGAGTCAAAGCAAATAATATAATGGATATGACTGTAAAATAAGGGAATGACTGGGACATTTTCTGGTTTAAAATCCACCTGGTCAGTGGCAAAGACTACTGCCACTGCCCTGGTAACTGTAGCAGCCACTCCTGAAGCCTCTCTCAAGGCAGGCTCTCATTTTATTGACAGAAAGATGCTCAGGGTAGTAACTGATCCCTACGTCTTACACAGCATTCCTGAGCTGCAGGCTGTGAGGTTGTCTCCAAAAATAACCTGTCAGTGCCATGCTCAGCCAGCAAAGTCCAAGCCAGAGCCAAACCTCTCATCTCTCCAGGTCCTGACACCCCCACGTAACATCACAGTGTGCCCCGCTCTCTGGGCTTGCTGCAAGTGTGCTCTGACCTTACTGAAAGAGCAATGTCCCAACAATGACAAAGCACCACAACATTTTTTCCTTCTTGGGGCAGCCACAGGGTTGACAACCAGGTGGCAGGACAAGGCTAAGCAATGCATTCACAGAAGAAAGCACTCGTGGGCTTATTTCCTTCCCTCTACCAATGTTTTCCAAATGTCTCAGCTACTTTTTGTCTCAAACTGCGTAAAACATGGGAACGTTCCAAGTAATAATAAACTTCTTGTCTTTAATTTATAACTCCTAAAATTGACAGAAGCCCAAAACACTTTTTTAAGCCTGAAAAGGTGGCAGAGACACATATTGTCCTCTCAGCACAAGAACTTGTGTGGCTGCAAGGAGAGAGAGCTGCCAATGCGCTCGCAGAAATAGCAGCAGCATTTTATTTATCCCTGCAAAGCTTGGCCAGTCTATTTGCATCAAGGAGCAGATTTACCACGAGGGAGGGAAGTGCTGCCTCCATCCCTTCAAACATTGCTCAGTGTGGAGCCCATCCCAGCCCAGGGCTGTGGGTCCTGCCCTGCCAGTGCCTGCCCAGCTCGTGGCCAACATCTCCTGCAGGAGCACCGGGAAGGGATTGTGAACCCTCCTGCTGCAGTGTAGAGCCCAGAGACTGTCTTCCCTCTCCTCCCAAGCTTTCCTACTGCAAAACCTGGCAGCCAAACACCAGGCAATCCCGCTGCACCCTCTTGTTCCTCCAAAGTGTGCAGTCAAGGGGCTGCTGCACATCTGTGGTGTAACAGAGGCATGGGAAGCGAGCGGAAACGCAGACACCAAATCCTCCATCTGCAGCCCAAAGTAACAATGTTGGAGGGCAGGAAAGGGAGAGGGAATGTGCTGCACACAGCAATACAAGAAGTAGGTTTTGTGCCAGGCTCATCAGTGTGGCAGGGTAATAAGGTCAATGTGAAAACAACTGGAAGGCACATTCCCCAGTAAACATGTGCTGAGTGAAAACGGCCCGACCTTATGTTGTAGAATCCAAACCCATTGAGTCAATTGCCAGAAAACATGACATGACCTTTCAGATTCAGTGAGCATCAGTTCCAAGAGCAGGCTGCCGTGCTCTTTTCCATTTCACTGCTGCCCCCGGAGGGCCTCAAGTCACCTGAAATAATAGCTTGGGCTCAAAATCTGCACTCCTTTAATGAAAAAAAAAAATACACATGGCATCAAGTCTGACCCTGGTGGCAGATTTTTTATGTGCTTAGCTCAATTTCTTTAAACTAAACAATTGTGCTTTGTTTTGCTTACTTTTTTTTTTTTTTAATCTTCCCAGAACTCAAGTTTTCCTACAGACAACCCATTTTTTGGCAATGGAGGAAATCTCTTGTTTTTGTGAATGAGGAAAATAATTAATGGCTAATGAGGTGCCCGTTCCAACCCACAGCCTTCCCTGCCCAAACGAGTAAAGAAAAAACTGTTTCAGTTGGAACATATTCTCTTCACTTTCTAGCCTGAGAAACACATAAAGATGTATTTTCGCCCACAAACCTTCAGAATCTTATTTTAATCCTCAGAACTCAAGCTGCCCATGAGACAAGCAAAGCTGTACAATGTTCCAAGCACCAGCAAGATGAGAGCTTGTGATATTAAGTGCAATCCAAACGGTACTTTCCCTCCCACTGAATTATTTTTGCTGCTAAATCCTGATTAAAATTGTTCTCCCCTTTTACTGTTTTCCTGACAGACTGATGGAGCTGAGATTTGAAATAAATTCGGCTTTTAGGTGAAATATTTATTCTGGGGGACAAACAAGAAGGGCTTTTTTATACTATTCAGATTTTTCCTCTCCTCTGTAAAAAAAAAATAAAAATAAAAATAAAAAAAAGCAGAAAGGAGAGGCAGGGATCGGAACCGTCTGGAAATTGTATTTATTTTTACTTGAGCTGTGCCAACCTGCAGTATACAAATACTCGGTCAAAACTGCCTCCCATCTGTGTTTATTGTGGGGGAATAGCAACATCCAATGGCCAGTGCAATGCAGGTTAATTGCAGGCGTGTATTGAATTCCCTGGAGAGCCAAGTACACAGTTAGCTCCCCTGGTGTAATCTCTTTCTGTTCCATGAAGGAAATCAAAAAGAGAAAGAACAACAATGCCAACCCACAGAAGAGCTTGATGCCTCTCTGCACAGAGGGGGGGAATCTGCAGGGAACAATAAGAGTCTATTAAATTCTTTCACTGGCACTGGAGAAGTAAAATGAACATAAATTAATCAGCTACAAAAGATGGGAGAAGTGTTGGTGCAACTCTGTTGAAGTCGGTGGAGTTGTGGAAAGGATAAATTTAACTCGGGATCTTGCACTGTCTGCATGCTTGAAAGTGGCTTGTTGAAAAAACTGGGCATTCTTAGAAAAGAAAAAAGGAGTGGGAGAAGCTCCCTGTGAAATGCCATCCTTCAGTATCCCTGAACACTCACATTTTCACCACAGACATATTGACATTTACCATTTCATTCCCTTGCATTTATAAAGCCATTTAGCCACGTTTTTCAAAGGCATTGACACATTGTGGGCCTCAAAGTTTGGAGCTTAAAAGACCCAGACTGACAAGAGCTGCACAGAAAATTAGTGCCCTGCAGAGGTGCAGGTTGGGCAGGGCCAGGTGTGCACTGGAAGAAGGAGAGGGGCAGCCTCTGGTCTATGTGAACCAGAGAAACACACCAGATGTGGGAAAAGGGCAAGGAAAGGGATCTGCAGCTTTGTTACAGTCACAGCCTGGGAAATCCACAGGAAAAAGGCACAAAAAGTTCAGGGTCCTAGGGTCAACCTTGGTCTCCTTCTCACAGCTGATGTTTTATTCTGCACACTGCATGTGGCCTAAGAAAAGCCATATAATGCTTAACAAAACAGGGGGGAAAAAGAAGAAAAATTGCTGTTTGTGATGTACCCAGAAGACAGAAACTCTGGATGGTGCCAGAAGAAAAGCACAGTCCCCAAAGCCTGGCAGTGAATGTCCTTCTATGTGCACACTCCCAGCACCCACAACATGATGGGGATGGAGATCTCCCTCAGATTCCTCCAAAATCAGGTTTGGAGCTGTAAAACCAGGACCAGGAGTGCAGAGTGAGGAGAAAGGGAAGGAGGCACTCAAGGGACTGGCAGGGCCTTGGCACATTCCCCACAGGCAGGTCCAGCCTGGCAGGCAGAGCCTGCTCCCACACGGAGCAGGGAGACTCAGCCAGGCCAGAGGAGATGAGGATGGAGCATGAGAACACTCCAGGTGCAGAGTAAATTGCTGTCACAGGGAGCCACATTTTTTCCCTGACATCCCCTTTCACTCTGGGAGTGGGAATCCACTTTAGCCTTACAATATCTCCTTCCCACCTCCCCAGTGAGCTCTGTGGCTGGCACAGTGACCTGACACCAGTGTGACCCCCCTGTCCCACTGCAGGAAAAGCTGCTCACCACCCATACGCTGCACCAGCCCCAGAGGGGCTTCACGGGGCAGTCAGTGCCTGCTGCCCCCAAACTCCTCGTGTGTGCTCAGAATTTCAGCCTCTGAACTGTCAGCCTTGGGGGCTTAATGCATTTTCTCCTTCCTTTCCACATTGCCAGTGGCGATGTCCTTCTCACAGATCCAAATTCTTGGGGGCATTTGCAGCTCTTCCTCCCTCTTCTCCCAGACGTCAAAGCTGCCATTAAATCCTCCTGCCCAATTTACAATGCTGAAGCCTTTCAGCCAAGGCTCAGTCATCTCACGCCTGTCTCACTGAAGCTTTCTCCCCTCCAGGCTTCTGCCCTCATCCCCTCCAGTCCATTTATCCAGAGTCACCTACCTTCTCTGCCATCCTCAGATCCTTCTGCTTCCCAGCCAATGTTCATCACATCAAAGCTTATTGTTTTCACATTCAGCACCTTGCACAACTTCTTTTCTTTTGACTCTTTCCACTTCCCCCTCTTTTCCCTTTCATCCTGGCCCTCCTCAGCTCTCTCAGGAGACAATTTGTTCATCACTTTCTTCCAATCTCATACCAGAGTTTCTTGTATATGCCAGAAACCTGATCAGGCTACAGTTCTCTACCAGGTCAGACCCATATCTCTTATGTCTATGAGTAAGTTTAGTTCTTTCTCACTTTGCAACATCAAAATAACCACTACCACCACGAAAAATAAAATTAATGCCACACTTTTCTGTTTACTTTAGTTACATCCCAGCCTCATGCTCACACTGGCTTGAGGTGGCAATCTGTTGTTCTCAGGTCTCACACCTTTTGGGCCTAACAGGGTTGTACAAGCATTAACAACTGTGCACCATCTCTCTAAAATCTATTTCTTATATTTCACCTAGAACTATTTGAGCTCCCTGTTTCAAAGCAAAACCTTAAGACATTTTCCCATATTACAGTGCTTAAAATGAAATATCTGTGAGGATGGATGGGGTTGGATTCTTAAAAAGCAAAAGATGGTAAGACTTTGTTGACATCCATGAAGGATAATATGCTTTATTAAAGTGTGTTGAGCACTAGGAAGTTGGCCTCACAATCAAACAGTTGAACAGATTTAACTCACTAATTCTGAGTTCAATTCCAGAGGCACCATTGCAGCCCTGGGATTTCACATTGCCAAACCTCTTTCAGAAACTCCAGAGTAAGAACATGTTTCTCTTCCCTCTGAATTCTCAGTTCAGAACAAGCTCTAGGCAGAGGCTCCACATGAGCTGTTGTTCAAACTGCTGAGCCAAGGAGCTCAGCTGAGCCTTTCAGCCTGGAGCTGACACCTATGGCCATGACCCACGCTGCTCTCATTTACCTCCTGAATTAAAACAGAGCACAGTGACACATTTCCTGTCTTACTCCTTGGGTAGTCTCTCACACAAGGCTTCAGACTGCAGAGTTCATCATTAAACGCAGATTTTTCACCCCCAGGAAGTTCCAGAGGCCCAGAGAAAGATGCTACAAGCTTGAGTTCCTACAGTGGATTCAATTACAGTATGCAAGGGACATTTAAACAAGTTTCCCTGGGATAAATGAGAGAAAAGAGCCAGCACACTCAGCATGAGGAAAATAAAAAGCAATCTTCAGCTGGTGCCAGCCATGCATATTTTGAAAACCATCCCCTTCAGCCATTACCAACAAAAAGTCAGCAAAAACTTATTTTAGAATCTGAAAAGACAGAAATTTAAAGCATTTGGCGGCACAATCTGTTACTTAGGGACAAGCTCATTAAAAATGCAGCACTATTTACAGAAGGCAAAATGCAGACATGCACTTTTGCATGTAAAGCAAGCACTTATGGAGTGATAGGAACACCTTTCCTCCTGACTGCAATGGGAAGGAGAGCTGGTTAATGGTTCTGATGGATGGCCCTCTGAAAGAATGTAAAAATTGGAGAAGCTGGTCCCAAACCTCACACAAACACACAAGGCCAATGAGCAAGAGATTGGATTCAACAAGAAAAGAGCTACAGGGGGTTAAGAGAAGCTCAGGAGGAGCTATGGAATGAGCCCTGTCTGCAGGCACAGTGAGGAAGAGCAAGGGTGAGCTCAGTCAGGAGCAGATCTGAGCAGCACAACTCCATGGCTTTGGGAGGAGACACACTTGAGAAAGGAGGAGAGGAACCAGGAATCTGAGCTGCAAAGGCAAATGTTAAAAAATGCAGAAATGGGAGCAGGGGAAACCAGAAATCAAGAGAAGTGACATGGTGGGAAGATGAGACTGAGGGAAGGACTCTGATTGTCACCCCAAATCAGAGGGGAAGGAGAAGGGAAGGACCCAGAGTGAAGGAGGTTTGTTATTCTCCTTTTCCCTGGCCAGAGGCTGCAGATTGCAGCTAAAGCTTGTTGGAGAACCTCACCTGCTTGAATCAGAGACTGATCTCACCATGGATTTAAACTGCCATGAATCTCTGGCTTAATTCCAGCAGCTACTCCTCATCCTGACTGATCAGGAGCAAGCCCTCAGGAGCAAAAGGTGCTATAAGACAATGAAGCATTTTCTTAAAACACAAAGACCCTGAGCATAAACAAACACTTCAAGCTCACAGCTACAAATTCCCTTGCTTTGTGAAGCCACCAGCCATTCCTATGATATATTCCTGATATACTCCTCAAGACAACATATTAGACATATTGTGTATGCTCTTTAAAACATCTGAAAATAAACACAATAACCACTGACATCATCATTACCAGACTGATGTGCTCTGAACCTTTCTAGATCTTTTATATTGTGATTTTAATCTCTGGTCTTCAGAGCCTGTGGTAGCCACAGTTCCCTTGGAAATACATCTATGTAATTTTACTTTTAAAAAACCAGAATAACAAAAAACAAAAACAAAGAAAGCAAGAGAGCTGTCAAAAGGTTTAAACCCAAGAGTTCCTGTCCAAGAAGGGGCAGATTGGCAAATGAAAAGGGTTAAAACTTTGAGAGACTTGCAAAATGAGTAGACCAGCCTGCTACAACTCCATGGCAACCGTGTATTTCCACATATGGAAAAGAAGGAACAGTGGAAGACAGCTTCCCAGTCAAACAATATCTTTTCCTGGTCAAAGAATTTATTGCGGCATAGCTTCACAACCCCACATGATTCAAAAGACTGAACATCCTTCCAAACTATTCTGGCTTCATCAAAAAATCTCCAGAAAAAGGGGATTTTCAACCCCAAGATCTAACTCACTTGGCTACTTAACACTGCTCCAAGCTTCCAGTCTGGCAGACAGAGAAGCATCTTCTCTATTGGATAACTGGAGACACATGCTAAGATCAATTCATTCAAAACAGCCTGATAACAAAGCAGAGGTTTATAAAGAAGCCAGTCCCTTCCAGATTGTTTTGTTACTTTAAATTTCCCCCCTCTGGGAAATACGAGGGAATATTAGGGGAAAATTTATAGAGCGAGCAGAAAAATGGTCCCTCTATACCAACATTTGATGCAATAAATAATTGGAACAAATATTTTAAAAGACAATACAAAAAGCCCTTATTTCTGTGGTTTTGTTTTGTGTCTTACCCTCCACTTCCTATTCTGCACCCCTTACATAAAAAAATAAAAAGAAAATAAAGAAAATAGATTTTTTTTAACACAGACTGCATGGAAAATGAATGAAAAGGAAATAAAAGAATCAGTATTCCTGGTGAGTAATTTGGCTGGAGGAAAAAGACAGATACAGATCAGATTCTTTTGATATGTTAAAAGCATCCCAAAATGCCTACGCTTTGGATGCTTTTACACAAATTATCTTTCATCATAAAAGTACAAAATACATATAATGGACAGCTCATCTCTCTCCAATGAATATGTAGCCACTAGCTGATAAGATAATAGACTAAACACTGACCTGTCACAGACTTGATGATCATAAAAGTAGAGTTTAAAAAGTTGGTTCTCATGTCTCAGGCGTTTAATGGGCAGGCACCAAGATCTGCTTCCAATCTTCAAACTCTCTTCATACTTTTCTGCCTTAATAAGCACAGGCATAACCCTCAGACTGGTTTTATTTGAAAAGAGACACTGTTTGTACAAATAATTCTCCTACAACCTCAGTTTCCCAGAACTCCTTCCCAGTTAACCTTAGAATGACTTCAGTGTCACTCAGTTGCTCTGAAACAGATTAAAAATCTCTTTATTGAGAGCAGCAGCCCAATTTGGTTTAGAGTCTGATCTCGAGAGGCAGCTGAGGCATCAGCTGATGGATAGGCTCCTAATAAACAGTAATTGTTATTTCTGCAATGTGCAAAGCAGCTGAACAGTTGAGAACAGAGCCTCAGAACTGGAAGCTCTGTACTGGTGGCCTTCTCCATCTCCCCCTGGCACCCAGGCCTCCTCTCCACTGTGCCACAGTGCCCATGAGTGCCAAGCTGTTTTCCTACATCTCCTTCCCCTGCCACTTTTTCCAAGGCAGCACAGAAAATGTATTTTCAGCCCTAATAATTAACCTCTCACACACCTTTGTTCCTTTACATGCACTGCAGGTATCTGATCCTTTTCTCTCCTACCCTGCAGAACAGCCTGCATCTGACAGCCTTCCTTCCCTTTCCTCAGTATCTGCCTTTGGAATCTCACAGGGTTCACCTGTGGGTAGGAAATCCTTCCTAACAGCAGCTGAATTCATTTAAACTGGGCAGGACACACCACAGATTTCATTTATGTGCCCTGCAAGATGCCCCATTAATATTTCCTAGTTATTGGTAAATACTGCATTTCAAATGAGCAGCCAGCCTTAAAACAAACAGCCCATGGTGCTCAGACGTCAGAGCTGGTGGGCCTGGGTTCTTACAGCAGTCCTACAACAATTCCACTATGAGATCTCTGGAAAGTTACTGACCCTCACTACCTTTGTTTTAAACCTGACAAACAGGAAGATTAGCTAAAAAAATGATAACTTATTAAGGCAGTTCTAGCAGCAGCCTCGTACAGGTAGCAGCATCTCTTCCAATTAAATTAATAGAAGTTCAGCTGTTCAAAGGAATTTAGGTGCTTATTTTCACTACAGAAGTTAAAAATACAGGAAAATAAGTACACTTGGATAAATCCTAGGGGAACAGACCTGCATCTCTCAAGGCTTCTCTTTTCCTCCCCAGTTCACATCAATACTGCTTGTGTAGCACCTAACACTCATTTAAACCAATATTTATTGATTGATTTAGGCACTTTTACAGTCACAGAAGAGCTTTTCATTCTCCTTTAGTGCTATGTAGACACAGTCACAGATCTCAGAGCAACAGCTTTTAGATGACAAAAATGCAAATGCTGAAAGCATTCAGGGCAAAGGCACACAGGCATTACAGGTGTAAAGTGGTGAGTTCCTCCCTGAGGAACAGGTTCATCTCTATGGCAGGTAGCTCACTTTTGTTTATCCTGAATGTAGATTTTCTTGTTGTCTTTCACTTAGAGAAGGGCCTGGGCATCAACTGTTTTCATTCTGCAAAGACACTTGAGCACTTGTGCTTTTACCCTTCGGGAGGTTGTGATGAGAAAAGGGGCTGCCTTTATATTTTTCTATTTATTATACTCAGGAGTTATCACAGTGTAACTCCAAACCTATCCCGTTTGTGTTGGGTTAAGAAAAACAGCGTGTGATTCATTTAGGCAGTGTTAGGGACAAACACGCTGGGAATGCAAAACCAATGCTTTAATTGTTTTGTGGCAAGTAATCAGGAAGCCCAATATGCCTGAAATCACCTTTTAGCAATCTAAAGAACCTGGTCAGGCTCAGGCTGACTGGGAGCCAGGTGAGAGCTTAGACCATCACACCACTGGCTTGTTAAGACACTTTTCACAAAGGCTTTTTGATTTCACTTGCACCAGCAGCCTCACACTGAAAGGTTACACTCACAATCAAAGAGAATCTATGAGCTCAATGCACCATGAGCCATTTCTTAGTCACAGAAGGAAAAAGACAAAGATTTTCCTCCAGAAGCAGTGGGGTATCATTCAGCATAGAATTGGAACCTGAATACAGCATTAATAAGAGTATCAGATACATTGATCTATAGTTGGGGGGGTTTGTGGAGCTCTGTGAAGCCCAAACCCAAGAGGAATGAAAAGGCAGACAAAGAGATGAAGCTGTGGTCTTTGCAGCTGAATATACAGAGGTCTATTCCCCCTTGGGAACCAGCTTTTTGGAAGAACAGAGGATTTGCTCAATGTTGTGCCAGAAATTAGTGCTGAGGCAGGAGCTGGCTCTGTATTTCCAGGACTGTACCTGGTATTTCTTGCTCCTATCACACAGCTCTGGCAGGGGCCACTTCCCTGCTGTTCCCCATTTCAGGGGCATGATTCCAGGAAACCAATCTCTTTGCCTTAACTCAGCCTCTACAGGTGAATTAATGCAACCCAGAGATTTCTACAACTGGAAATTACAAGAGGAAAGTCCAGCCTAGAAATGTAGCACCTTTCTTTACAACAGTGCTAGGCAGGCTGGACAACCCCACCAGTGACTGTTAATCTTGAAGTGGTTTAAAAGGATGGAGGTAGGCACTCTGGAATTCACTCCCTCCGTTTTTCTGCCAGACCATCAGTTGTTTCCTGTAAGCACTGAGCTGCTAATCTTTCCCATTCAGCCATGTGGGCAGGGATGGGGATGTGGAACCTGTGTGTTTTGTCACAGGGTTAGTTATGGTGCCTTATGCATTACTGTACTGTCACGACAGCAGGCTGACACTTTATGCTTCAGACTGCACAATTCAACTATTGCCAAAAATCAAACATCCAAATTATAACACAGCCCTGCAAAGAGAGGGAATTAACAGTGTGATACATGGAATACCAGCAGTGCCCAAGAAGGGATAAACACAATCCTAAGAATGCACCATCTTCCATGGAAGCTTGAAACTCACACTAAGCAGCAACCCAAAGTGGTTACTCAGAGAAAGACCACAGAAACACATCAGGCCTGGAGTGATGCTTCTTCCACCTTCCAGCTTCTGGCAATGTGCCAGATGGAGATTTCCTGAGCCAGAGGTTGCATCTGCATCACTGTGTTTAATGGCCCCTGCTGGACCTATTTTCCATGAATTTGTCTGATTGCTTCTTGAATCTATATCTGTCAGCAATAAGTTCCACAACTGAATTATGCTCTGTGTGAAAATGCAGTTCTGTTTGTTCAGGTCTAAGGCAGCTACCTTAAAATTCCCTTCATTGTCCCTTTACATTATAGCATAGTAATTTCCAGTTCATCTTTCCCAGGCCATTTATGACTTTACACACCTGTATTACCTGTCTCTCTTCCAAACCTAACTGCCCTATTTTATTTAAGCTCTTCCAGAAAATCCATTTTAGAACTTTACACATCCTTGTTGCCCCCTCTGTATCTTTTCTTTTTCTATCACATCCTTTTTGAGAGAGGATGATCAGGACTGTGTGCTTGTTCAGAACATGGTGGATAATAACTTGCAAGCTTCATAAGGCCATTCTTTATTTTGTTGGCTACATACCTGAAGGATTAACCCCAGAACTGCATTCTACAAATGATGGGTAAGTAATACAAATGACAGAGACCATGCAGGCAATAGTAAACATTTCTGTTTTAGTAAAGTGCTAAAGTGCTCAGCAATTCATGGGAAAAATCCATTATGAGCAATTAATAATTGCTCTAAAACTCCATTTCTGACTCAGGAAATCCTGAACCCCTACTAACTTCTGCCAGGGGAATGCACCAGGGATTAGTGCAGAGTTCTATCCTCCTCAGAAGCTCTGCAGTTGGCCACTGTTGCCAACAGATAAAGGAATAAATACATTTTTGGTTCCATTTACTATAACATCTGTCTCTATATTACAATTTCAACCACCTTGATTGCAGTTGCATCCCAAAGAGCAAACCCAGGCATCGGGGCAGCTGCTCTCTGAGCACATTTAATTCTAACCAGGCACAAAAAGATCCAGGCTTTTGTGTACTAAATACATTTCTTGTTTGCCATGGAATTGCACTTATTGCACCCAAATGTCCCCAGCTATGCCTTTCATACCCAGCATTGTCTGTCCCTCCCCGCTCCTTATCTCCAGCACCCACCGGCTCTGTATCTGTACTTTGGAGAGTGCTTGCAAACAGAACCTGAATTAATTTTTAGAACAGATTAGCTGAAATGCATTGAATATCTGTGTGGACAAATTCATTCAGAATTAAAGCAGGTCTAATTCAATTTAACTTACTCCACTTCTAAAGTGAATTAAGTAAATGTAATTGAAGCTACTTAAATTCTGATTAAGAGTCTTGACATCTGCTGCAAGTGAAGCTATGTTATCCACAGGGAGTTAATTCACCACCAGGAGTGTGGAAACACAACCAACTGCATAGCAGGAAAGCTTGAGAAAAAGGAAATAGTTAGTCCCTGAATTGCAATAATCACCACAGTGTACTTATGCTAAATAGATTTTTTTCGGTATTTTTTAAATTTTTGTAACAGATTTATAATTGAGTCAGAATCCCAGAGAAGTTGGTTAAGGAAAAAAAGAGATGAAGTTGCATCACAAAAGTGCAACAGCAATCAAATCTGCTTAGTTAACTCAGTGTTGTGTGAGCATCCATCTTCATGTGGAGGAGTAGAAAATGGCTTAGAAAATGACCTCACTTGGCAGGGTACATCACAGAAAATCCCTGTGTGCCCTGCTGGGCTTGGCTTCTCCCTGACAATTTGCTGCTCAATGTGCTTGCTCTCACCTGATGGCAGAACCACAGAACCTCAGCCTCTTGCTGCCTTGACTCTGTACCTGTTTCAGGCACATCGATGGACAACTCTGCTGCTATTGACAGTGAGAGAGAGGCCTGTGGGAGCCCTGTCTCTTCTGATCTGTCTTGTCTATAAATCAGGAATTCTGTTATTTGGGAAAAAAAAGCTTATTACACTTTTTGCAACCTTCAGTTCATCCCATGCCATTATTATGCAACTTTTGTGTACAGCAGCAGTTATTTACAACTGAAGCTGAATCTAAAAAGCAGCTTTCCAGCTTATTCTTCACTTGCCTGCTGACAAGCACAGCAAAAATAGAGTTGCTGGTGTTATTGGCCCAACTTGGGCTTAGGAAGATTAGGAAGTGACTGAATAAAGAGCAGAGCAGCAAAACATTGCTTGAGACCAAAACAAGGCAGTAGTGACCAAGGGAATAGGTACCTTCTAGACTTACACAGCCTAGCAGCTGTCCCCATGCTCTCTCCATGTTTTTCTAGGTACCTGAAGTCCTTGTGGTCCAAGGTTTTTGTTGTTCAAGCCACAAGTCATGCTGGTCTATATTCAGACTGGAGGGACACGCATGATTTTAGCAAGAAATAAGAAATAAAGTTGTGAACCTTCCCATGAGAAAAGTCTAAACACTTTTTCTGGTCCAGCTTCAAACCCAGTAATGAAGATCTAAAATTCCCTTTCTGCCATAAATATATATGTATTTTTCCTAACTTTATCTTCGAAAACTTTACAAGGTTTGACACTTGTTCCTCCCTCATCCCAACAGCTGCATTGGCAGTGGGAATTTCTCCAGAATCTCTAATATTAACGCTGTACATTCTGAGAATGTGGACTTTGACCAAGAAATTTGCCTCCCTTACCTTCATTCTGTTGGATTTCAGTTAGATAGAATTGTACTGTAGAATCAAGGTTAATTTCATGGATTGTTAAAGAAATTCCCAGTAGAAATCTCAAGCCTCCTGGTCTCTACACCAGCTCTCCTTGTCTACCCCACAGAAGGAGTGCCAAGGATATGCCTCTGCCATATACTACTCTCCTCCACAAATTCCCCACACAGTTCAGCTAATTTTCAGGTTGCACTGGAAACTTCAAACTTGTTAATTTGTTTTAACTACCTTTCACTAACAATCAGAATAGGTTTTCTACTTTAAAAAATACTGCTTGAAATAGAAACAGATTTTACTACAATAAGATTTACTGGTGTGGGGAAAAAATTCATGCACAAAACCAAAATGTTTTGTTCTGAAAATTCCCTTAACAAAGTCCATATTAACACCAAATGAGAAGAAGGAAAAGGTGCTACTAAATATTTCTGAGAGATTTATTCCTCTAAGAAAATGTTTATTGACAAAGACAGGGGAGAAGAAAAACCAAGAAGAAAAAAAACCACACAAAGAAACCCCAGAGCCCAGAAAGAAGTGGGGGAGAGTATTTGAAGGCCAGAAGTGATACAAGACCTTCCTACCTCATCTCCAGATCATTTCAGAGCAAGGCTAATAATACAATTTTAATGACACCCGTGTAGGAATCGGTTTTTCTACCTGGAATTTCTTGCCTGACAAAATGATCAAGGCAAGATTCACAGAGGAATAATATGTGAGAAAAATATAATTTTAATGTCTTCTACCAAAAACGACGACCAGCTCTGCCCTCTATACTGGCGTTATCAGTTCACTGCTTTCACATAATGGGGAAGTAGCTTTGCTGTGTGGTCGTAAATGAAGTGGACTGGAAGAGTTTAGTTCAAAAGTGACAGAAAAAAGAATTCCAAGAACTCTACTGAGGAGCTTACTGGAAAAGTGGGGCTGAAGATCTAAATGCAGGAGGTGGATGATTCAGTAATGAATGGAAGGCTCATTTTGACAGCTTGGGCTGCCATCCAAGCTAATTTGTTTCCAAGCCTTCAGTTTGCCAACTGAAGTGGCTGAGGAATAATAGGCCCCCAAAAATATTTCTAAGGAAACACAATGCCCATTATCACTGAAGGAGAAAGAAACTGCACATTTCAAAGAGCAAAAAGAAATTTGAGATCTGCCAACTTTGGCCAGTTCCAAATGACACAGGAAGGAGTAGTTATAATGCACTGAAAGGAAAGAAGTTGAGTATTGTTAAATAAAATAAATTCAAAGTAAAAGTCATCATAAAAAATAGACACAATAAATAGAAGGTTGTTTCTTTCATAGAGAGATGATTTTATGGCTGAGCCCATGCAAGCAGCCTATGATAAAGAGGAATAGGAAAAAATGAAAAAGAAATTGGTAAAGAGAAGTAATATATAATAGCATGAAAAATAATGAACCAGTATCCTTATGTTCAACCCAACTGACCAGGAAGGCCACAGCTCAGGTTGTGTTGGTTTGACTCTTCCAGCCAGGAAATAGAAAAAGCCACGTTCTGTGCATGGATCC
>NW_005054366.1:76685-144709 GCF_000277835.1 Geospiza fortis
CAGGAGCTGCCTGTCGCTGCACCACAGCACAAACACAGCCACAGCCACTCTCTGCATTCATAGCCTGTTTCTCCATGTTTACCAAGATGACAGCTCCCCTAGAAAACAGAAGAGAGAGATTTGATAAATACCATTAAAAATTGAAAGAGTTGTATAGATTAGAAGAACCAAATGATCCCCACTAGAAAAAGGAGTTAGGTTAACGTGCAGGTAAGCAGAATGTGAGATTTTCAAGTGTTGAGAAACTACTGCATGGCTACAAGAAATACCTATAGAGGTTGTATACTCTTTTTCAACACAGACTTTTATGAAGAGGCTAGATGTGGCTGGGTGTATATAAAAGGTGGGGGGATTGTTTTGCTTTATGCAAACACATTAAAAAGGTTATTGTTTGTAAAATAATTTCCATACTTTTTTTTCTACATAAGGGGGGGAAAAATCCAGTTCTCTGTTCAAAACCCTGTTCACCAAATACTGAAGTTACTTGTTAGCCTTCAGCTTAGATTTTCCTAACATTCAGCAGCTGCCAAACTCACCTCTCACATGCTACACACTTGATGCTACAAACAGCCTCTCTTTTAGCCAGCACTGCGCACTAAAGCAAAGCAACATTTTACTGAGAGACTTGCCAGCCTTTTGAACCACACCACCTCTGTGCTGCCCCAGCAACACAGGCCTACAGCCTCCTCGGCCTCCCAGACATCTTCCTGATTTGAAACCTTTTATTTTTCCCCTGCATTTTTAAAAGAATGAAGAAAGAATGAAACTACTGAAATGTTCTTGCAGTAAGATTTCTAAGTCCAAGTGGTTTTGGATGCATGTTTCATGGTGGATGGTATTGAGGACCCTTCCTAATAGATTTATACAAGTGTTCACTACCTGCATTCTCACTGAGAAGGGAATCAAGCACTGAAGGTTATTTTTTTCTATTTCTACTACAATTGTACTACAAAGCTACTTAATTAAATGGGCACTCAAAGCTCACGTGCTCCCTCAGGGTAGATCTAAATAGCAATGGGAAGGTGTGACTGCTGCTTCAGTGGGTGTAACAGGCCCAGCTTCCACCCCAGGAGTATCACAAAGCTACACCTGAGCAGGCTCCTCTGCAGACTGAATCACTGCACACATTGACACAGCTCTGACACCTCTGTGGTTTTACAGAAGCTGTCTAAAAATAGCCATGGCAGCATCAGGGCCAGCACTGGACTCACAAAATATTTGAGAAGATAAGACATGCTGTCCCTTCTCATTCCAACCACACAGTGAATTTCTACCTAAATTAATTTCAGAGCCTTTGTAATTGTACCTATTGCTTATCCCTAAATCCAACACTGTTTCCATGCGCTCATTTCCAGCAAAGATACACTTTTAATAAGTATGCACTGCCATACCTTGCATTCTTTTCATGTCAGTGGTTTTCATGGGTGGTCACCTCTCCTTAGCAGAGCCCAAGGAACTTAATCGTTTGCAAATTGATTCTTCCTCATGAGAGGCCACTGGCTGGATGCCACTGAAACAGAAATAACCGCGATTCCAGAGGTAAGATTGTTTGTGTTTATTCAACAAGCTGCATCTCCACAACATTCTAATACTTGGAAATCCAAGTATTTTAAGAAATTAACCTTTCAACAGAATTCTGACAAAGGAGGATGTTTTGCTGGTAGATGAACAGTATCTTGCCACACTTAAAAAGATTAGTATTTGTGAATTCTGACATAATTACTGATTTGCTCAACAGATTTAAAGTCTAAAGTTTATCTTCATGTTAATCCAATTTCATGCCTAGAACAGAGCAAGCACAACAGAATGTCTTTCGTAACCTTCTGATATCATTAATTATTGCTACATTGGGAGTTACAGCATGGAACAAACAGGTTTTTAAATGGAAATCATTTGTCTCTCAGCAGGGAGACTCAACAGTTTTATTTCCTTCAACACCAAGCTGCATTCAAGTAATCTTGTTTCATGGTGATCCTCCCTCGACAACCTGCAAGTCAATGGTGAAATCCCATCTATTTTGTTCCTGGATTGGTCAAATATGCTGCCCATAAGGGGAGGTGTCTATTTCCTCTCCTAATTGTGGAGGAAGGGTTTTCTATATGTTAAGGGCACGCTTTCCCAAAGCTGTGGGCATTTGGTCAGGTTTCCTGGTGATTTTCCACAAAAGGAAATCCCCTAACTCATTAAAAAAAAAAAATAGATTAATTGACCGGTTCAGTAACAAGCTGCCCCAGGACCCAATAAACTTTACAAAGGGTACATTCCAATTATGACTGGGCTCAGCATGAACCTGATAAGTAAGCCAGCAGAATCATTCTCCAGCATTAAGATTTTTTTTTCTTTTTCCTCCATTAATTTAACTCTTTATTGGCACTTGTGGATTGACCAACTTCTTATTTTCCCTTTCCCTGTGAATGTTAACCGTGCCGGTGAACTCCCAGCAATGTGATCTAGCAGGGTCAATAAACCAACCCCTGGTGTCCAGTCACTTTCCTGGCACTGTTGTGGCCTTGTAAGAAGGGTCAGTTACAGCACTGCCTTCTCCTACACTATGCCTGGTGTCATAAAATGAATGCAGCTCCCTGACCAGGACAGGGGAGAGGAAAAGTCATTTTCTCACAGCAGAAACATCTACTGCAGAAATTGGAAGCACCTGCTAGCAGAGCACAGCTACAAGCCTGGCTTCACTGTGTGAGAGAGGCGGTACAGGGTCTTTTGGTAACAATCAACTGCAGCAGCAGGAGAAGGAGATGCAAGGCAGATATCAAATTAGGAAGATGAAAAAAAAAAGGTTATTGGCTAAAAAAAAATTGTTATTTTATATTGTCATGTGTTAGCCCATCATGGCATTAGCCAGCAAAGACACATGAGAAAGGGCACCTAAAACTTGAGTACTCCCAGCCCTTTAGTGCCCAGCGCTGTCCTAAGGCACTGTCTGGAAAAGCCTAACCTTGGTAACACTCACCTCTCAGGTGAGAGTAAGCCTGGTTAGCCAGAAAGAAGAGCTTCTAATTTTAGATCTTCAGAGGGGTCCCCACCCAAGGCACCAAGCTGTGTGTGGATACAGAAGTGCACACACATCAACTGCACCTCCTCTCTGCCTGTGAGGAGCATTGTGGAGGCTCGGGCTGAGCACAGGGCTGTCCTTGGGTACCAAAGACATCATTTGGTCACTCTGGCAGCATCTGGATGTGGTTCAAACCATCATTAAGCATCTCCTCCAGAGACAGGCTGCAAGATTCAGGTGGGAGTGCCCCATGAACTGCATTTGCTCTCCTGAACCCTCAGCCACATTTGAGTGCAAGACAGCCTTTACTCACACAGGCTTCTCTAGGAGACATTCAATGATTAGCACACTATTCATGTAAAGCAAACTTACACACCTGCCTGGTAACTACTGCTACTTTTAACACATAAAAATGCACAGAAATTTGTACAGAAGACATTTAAACTGTTTGGACCTGCATCTACTTCTGCTCAGATTTTTGAATATCATTTTCATACATTTATTATGCCTAGCCTGCACTGTATTTCTTAGAGGAACAAGAATAACTGTAATTATTGTTGTCAATCAAAGCTGCTCTGAAGTCCTCAGCTTTTACTGTTTCAATAACTCATTTTAACTGGTGGCAAATGTCTCCAACAAGCACTAGAGCCTAATTTGCAGTCTGGTTCCCTTGTCATTTTCTGAGTCATCTTGGTGGAATGCTGTGAGGCAAGAGATTAGTTTTAGGACTTTTTTTCATCTTCCTCTTCTTTACATCTGAGGGCTGTTAAGAAGTTCGGTTTCAATAGCTCAGACATATCCAAGGCATACCACAGGTACCGAAGGTGCCATGAAATGCTAAGTTTATTCTACTTCAGTACAAAGAAAATACCTGATAAACTGTTCCAAAGTCAGCCTTAGCACATGCAGGTGCAGATGTTATTGGTTTCACTGAAATTACAGTGCTTACAACTGGTGCTGGATTTTGCTCCTCACAAGAAAACTCTTCAGCATCACATAGAGATCAACAGTGATTGCACAGCCGTTGGTGTAAATCTGGAGTAATTCTACCAACGATGCACAAACCTCGAGGCAAACATCAAAACAGCAAAGATGCCAAAAGCAGACATGATACAATGCTGATGGAGTAATAGGTAACTGACCGTTTCCTCCTCAGATCCTTAATCAGGTGTCACTGAGAGGTGCTAATATAATTAGGGATGAGATATGGATTAATAGGAAGAAAATATCATAACCTCCCTCTTACAATAAAATGGTTCATAGACTATACTTACCCACAAACTGCACCATTCTTCTGGTAGCATGACATTTGCTAAAGCAAAAGCCTGTTGATAATTCTCTGTAGTCCTATATAGCACTCAGCCATGGCTGCTCTTCAAAAGGCCATATTTATCCCCTGGGAAATATAGCTGTATTAATATGACATTTTGTCACAAATTAATCTTAAACAGGGGTAATATTTCTGACACTGAGTTGAAACTGGAACTAAAAGGCAGTTCAGGTGGTTAAAGTAGCAATATCCTGTCGCAGACTTATATTCCCTGAGACAATACTGTTATGGTGTAAGTAGCAATGTACTGGGATGTACTAAGGGGGAGAACCGTGCAAGTCTTTCTTCATTTTAACAACATACAGGATCATTGGCCTTCTACTGCTTATTACAGCTGGCAGTAATGCCCACTAATCCCAAGGACCAGAGCCTGTGGTGCCAGGTGCAATACAGAATAACAAACCTTGTGCTCAGAAAAAGCCAAGACAGATAATTAGCACCTCATCTCCCATCACGATGGGCTGCACTGTTAGAAGTAGACAGACAATTTTAAAAAGATTATTTTTTTAAAAAAAACTGATTTCTCATTAAAGCGATTAAAAGTGGCCTGGTCTGGTTTTTAATTGAAGTCCCATGGCACAAGTCAGTTGTGACGAAAGGGATTCTCTGTGATGTGCTCCCTTTCCTGCTGTGGAAGTTCCCAGGCTTTGTACAGTTCGTCAGTGCCAGGCTAATTAGCACAGTGTAATCTTGCCACTTACACTCACTTCCCAACTCATTTGCACATAGCTCCCACTATTACAGAAATCAGGGTAAGTTCATAGTACAGATTTCCACAGCAGATGACCCTATTATACAAAGGATGCTGGAAACCTCTTTTTACTCCATTCCCCCAAACTCCATGGTGCTCATGGTCACTGAAGATGGGTAGTGATTTGGTGTACCCAAAACCACCTTATGGGCACTTCAGGGAACATCTCAGCTGCTCTTCACCAATTGCATGTCATTTGCCTTTAATGGGATCATTTTCATTAAGACTAATGTCTCCTCCCTGGCTGTTTAACTTAATTCCCACCTCAAACTGAAGGCTGCAGCCACAGGCCATTCAGAAATATTTGTGTTACACAACAGAATGGAATACCCACACTTCTGATTGTTTAATATGAGTCCTAGAGATGTGATGTGAAGCCTGCTGACCACTAACAGTCATTAAAGCTCCTATGACACTTTTTGCAAGAGCAGAGGGTATTATTAACTCCAGGATCCTGGCCATGCTCCAGTTTGGATAATTACATTCTAGCACACTAAATTTCCCCCTGCAGTTTCAGATGGGGAACTTCTGTTCTCCACTTCCTCCTGTAACAACCAGAGCAAAGTGTGGCTGGCACTGAAATGCCAGCGTGTCCCAGCCAGGGAACAGGACTCAGCCCATGGGCTCACATTCTGCAAAATGCTCTGGGACTTGTTAGCAAGGAGGTGCACAAAGCATGACCTAGAAAACCATAAAATCACAGCTCTGACCTCGGTGGCTCTGCAGGTTGATCGTGCTCTCACATTGCTGGATTTTATTTCTGGCACTGCAATCCACATGAAAGGCCTGGGTGTCTTCCAGTGCTGCACCCAAAGTCCTCAGGATGCACCAAGAGGTTTTGCTACTGTGTGTTTTATCAACTGCTTGAGTAATTGTAATTAAGATCTAAAATTAAGACCTTTCTATGCCTAAGAATCACTTCATTGTACTCAGTATCCGAGACCTTTTGGGTAACGATCGGATCTTCTGTGAATAGATAGTAAATACAGGCAGACATTAAGTTCTGCATTAGGGAACACCAGAAAAGATTGAACTAAGGGCAAGATTTCTTACTTGAACAGGAAATGATGCATCTGTGAGGCAACGAGGGCCCGAGGGGTACCATCACCATGGCCTAGAGAAAGAACAGAGACAGACACTGTGAGAAAGGGAAACATTTCCTGTAATTTTGTTGGGAGAGACAACTCACAACATATTTCGTTTTAAAAGCTCGTTTGATTGATTTTCATATGAAAAACATTCCTGGGAAATCTAAGTCTGGGATTGAGAAATTATGATGGCTGAAGAGACCAAATCACTGAAAAATTAAAGAAACCTTGAAAATACTATTTCTGTGTTTATCTGAGAACAAACAGACAGAATTCTCTTCTCTGAATTTCTCCAGCTTAGCATAAGAAAGATGATATGCTGTAGATTCTGTTGCTTCAGGCAACTGATGAGGAACATCTTTGATGTGCTTTGATTAATTCTGCCTTCTTTGATTCAATGATATTTGGTTCCAACTCCACTTTAAAAATAAAAAATTCTTACTACCAGAGGGGAAAATATTAAGGACATTTGCTTGGGAAACACTTGGGCTTATGAGTTCTTATTCAAGATCATAAAATTTTCTTGCCTGTATTGTTTTCTCTCCTTTGAGCTAGTCACCTCGACTGCAAACCTGGACACCAGGTACCCTCTGGGGTAGCACTTTCCATCTTTTAGGACAAGAGAAAAATAGAAGTGAAAGGTACTTGTGGAGATCCTGTCACTCCTTTTACTTCCAAACTACCTGATTGTTTCTAGCAGACACCTATCTGTCTTTGTGATGGAGATTTCACGCTCTCCTGGAATGATCTATTTTGAGATTTGACTATCCTACCCAGTCATACCTTCAGACAAAGAGATGCTGTCAGGCAACATCAGAACTCCAGAGAAATACAGCCATTTCTGTATTGTAAACTGGAGAAGTTTATACAAAAATATAGAGAGCAAATCACTTCAGCGATGTTTGATTAAAAAATACCAGTGGATTATGTATCCAGCTCAGGTGGAAAGGGATTCAGTTGGAGTCAGAGCAGCTGGAATCTGCCAGGCTCCCTGGCTATTCCACAGCATTTGAACTTCACCATTGTTCATTTTGCATCCAGCAGTTTTGGATTAATCAGAGCAGATCACAATACCAGCTATCTTGGTCTGACATCCAGTTTACAGTAGAAAGAACAGAGCCAGGAAGCAGAAGGAGGAAAAGAGGGACCACCTATCGTGCTCCATTCACTGGGCAGACATCCTCAGACTCTCAGCCCAAGAAAACTCCCACCTGTTTCTGAACAAGCTGTTCAAAAGCAGCATTTTCCTGAATGGATCAGTACAGCTCAGTACTAAAGGCTCTCCTAGAATGAGCCAATGGCATTTTTATACTGCTCTGAGTTAATAGTAGTCTACACTGCAGTGTGTATACTGATAGTGGTTTGAGTTAGGATTTTTTTAATTTTTTTTTTCTTTAAGGAAATGTGAATTCCCATATGCCCTACTTTGGTAGCTTAAAGATTGTAGGAGGTCAAAAAAAAAATAGGTCAGTGAAAATAACATTGCAACAAGCAATTAATTGCAAAGAACGTTTAATATGACAGGGGACTACATAAAATCCTATTATATTTCTTCACTATCCTACTCAGTAGTGTGTACTACTGCTATACTCAAAGGCCAGGGCAGTCTCCCAGGGTAAATTGCTACATTAGTTTGACATTTCTGGCTCCAATTAACCTTATATTTGAGCTATTTTCCGAGGGTTTTTTTAAAAAAATCTGTGATAAGGTTATGTTTTTCTATTAGAGTTTCAATTGCTTAATGGCCTGTTCCTGGTGCCAATCCCTCTTTAAACACGCCCTAGGTAAGTAAAATCAGGCCACAGTTTGACAATACATTGCTCTTGGCAGCAGGACCAGCCTAAGGTACTCCAAGCTCTCCCTCCTTGCCCCTGTCCACAGAGGACAGCACCACCTTGTCCTCTGCACCTTCATGACAGCACACTGCACCATCCAGGAATCAACCTTGCCAAAACCCCTGTCTCATCCAGGGATTGTGAAGAAATCAGAATAGCACAGAGGATCTCTGATTTCACAAGAGTGGTACCAGCATCTGAGCTCTTTTCCTTGACCTTTAAGGCACCACACTTGTGGCAGGGTAGCAGGTCACCACGAGGGAGAAAAACTGCCGTACTCCACTCATCCCTAGGGGATCATGCAGGAAAACTTCAGGAAGAATTTCTTCATGGGAGGGGTTGTTAAGCTTTGAACAGACTGCCCAGGGCAGTGCTGGAGTCCCCATCCCTGGAGGTGTCCAAGGAAGGCCTGGATGTGGCACTCAGTGCTCTGCTCTGGGTGACAAGGTGAGGATCAGTCACACATTGGACTCCATGGTCTAGGAGGTCTCTTCCAACCTCAGCGATTCTGTGAATGGTATAAATTGGATTAGAGAGGTTTTCCATGTGAAAAGCAACCTTGAGAAAGAAGAAACAAGATTTACCTCCCAGTCAATATAATATATTAAAATAACACAGAAGCAATGCAACAAATTGCCTCCACAAGGACAGAGCAGGACTGGTGTTTTGCTGACACCCTAAGCACAGAGGAGCAGCACCTTCACTCTCATGCTCCTTGCAGCTCTTACTGGCCCTTTGAACAGGTAATTCCAAGTCAGAAAACACTGCCAAGAACATGCAAAAATTTGTTGAGAACCAATGATCCCTGCCCACAGATGCAGATCCAGCCAGATCAGTATCTTCTGGGGACAAGTCAAAGAGAACTGAGAAGAAATTCAAGAAAGCTTTTTCTGTGGCCTTTTGCCCAAATAATGTGCAGTGAAAGACACTGGTAGTGAAATCAGCTTCCTCTCCTTCCATAGACACAAACATATATTTATTATTTGAGCTGCACCAGAAAGTAATTCTTGGAAGTAAGTCTTGGCCTGTAATTTGCTGGCAAGCGGCTCACTCCAAGTATGAAATTTTCAAAACACGAAATTCAAGCTCTATGACCTACAGTCTGGCAGACAAGTCAATTTTCATGCTTTAATCATGATCCTGCTATAAATGCTTACATTTATGAATGCAAATTCATTAGCTACAAGCACTTGCCAAAAAAAATATGTATTTTTGAAACATTCCCAATGTCAAGTCTGCTTATTTTAATATTTCCGGAATAGAATTACTTGGGAAGTGAAAACATCTTAAATTTTATTTTTATTTTCATATTAATGTATTTCAAATGGAAAGAATAATAGCTAGATTTTGCAGCTCCATCCAGCTCCAGCATTAGGTAAGGGGTAATAATACTGCACAAAGCATCATAGAGGCAACTACAGAAGTGGGAGAGCTGAGATATGGTTGGCAAGGAAACCACAACTGACAATAGCCTGGGTTTTCACATGCAGAACCTCCAGCTCTGTGATGTTAATTATGTACAGCACAGCTCTGCTGCTGAACTCACCCCATTGCCTGCCACATGAGCCAAACTAAGCAAATACTTCATCACCTCACTGAATTTCTCTGATAGACCCAGTGGAAGTAAATGATAAAATTTCCCTTTACTTCAGTGGATAAAGACCAACACCTTGGGCCTTATTTTATTTATTTCAATCCACTCCTAATATCATTTACCATCCAAACTCAATGGTACAGTAAAACCCACACGATGCAATTCAGTACTGTACTTAAAAAAACAGAAAGATTTTGGACACACAGAGTAATTTTGGCTAAGATTTTCAAGACTGATACTTAAGTGAGGCAACTTAGTAAATCATGGTGTAATCTTTAATAGCACAGCAGCTCTTGAAATCATGTAACTAAAATGAGGACACTTATTTAGGTGCATAAAGAAAGTTCAAGTTATTTTACTTACCATCAAAAAATCCCAACACTAAAATGATGATTCTGAACAATAAAAATCAATACAGAAAACATGGTCAATATCTTGTTAAAACAGGGCATTTACAGAAATTAATAAACAAGATTAAAGCCCCTATTGAAACATAAATCACAAGTGTGACTCGCAGGCTGTGTGGAGCTGTGCAGACATAGATCAAACTTCAGGCAAAGTTCAGCTCTAATTGCTCAGAGCAATTGGCTGTTGCTCTCTCCCTTCTTCTCAGGACCAGAGAATCAAAGAATTACAGAATATTCTGAGTTGGGAAGGACCCACAAGGATCAAGGAGATAATTTATTCAGTGAACAGCCCCTATGGGCACCAAACCCACAACCTTGGCGTTATCAGCACCACGCTCCAACCCAGTGAGCTCAACTCAAACAGCTCAACCCAAACATAAATAAGCTCCAATTTGGAGCAGTCCTTCCAGAATGTAACCCTACAGCACATATTGATGGTGCATTTTGAACCTAGAGGTCTGAGACACAGATCCTGCTGCCAAACCTAAAGCCAGGAGAGGCGTGCCCTCCATGCCAGCCTCTGTGCTCCGTAGTTAATCCCACATGGAGCAAGGCAGGAGCAAGGCAGGAGCAAGACATCCCTGCCAATGCACGAGGAGTTTGCAGGGTTGAGGAGCCCAAAGACTGACCCAGAACTCCCCTCTCCCCTCCCTGCTCATCGCTGTCCCAAATCAGCAGAGCAGACCATTATGTAATCTTCGGCCAATTTGCATTGGAAATGCTGCGCGAGCACCACTTTATCCACCGGGAGATTCCCAGCAAATCATTTATTTATTGTGTTGTCTAAAAATTACCTTTAGAAATAGCAATGCTAATTTGACTGGGAAAAGATTGTGTTGATGCAGAGATTCAGGCTGGAGAATGTTTTCTACATTCGTTAACACAAAATAAACTGCTCTGGTGTTCAAGAGTGAAGGATCAATGACTGTCTTTCACATAATTAAAAATTTGAAATTTTCACATTATCTTCCCTGCACAACATTCCGAATTCAGGAAACACCTCTCTGAGTATTAATTGTGCAGAATAATATGGCTGACTGTCTGTATGATCTCTCCATCCTTTGATGTTTAAATTGATCCTGGTATTCTGGAGACAGCTTCTGCAGAACCGATTTCCTTGTCTTTATTTTAGCTAGGTTCATTCAAAGGGCAAAATATCTAAGCATTCAGCTTTTGACCCTACTAGCAAATATTTAATGTATGAATTAAACTGGACAGGGCTTTGCCAGAAGCTCTCTTCATGTTTTATTTCTGAAGCTATTTTTACCAACATTTAATCGCTTACATGTAAGGAGATAAAGACATCTCTGACAAACTGTGTTTATTGAGCTAAATGCCATCAAGGAAAGCCCTTTTATTTTTTTATAATGGGTTCAGTGCACTTTGTATCTCTGGCTTTATTCTCAAACACACTGTTACCATCCTGGAGGATGATACAGTACCTAATATACTCCTAAATAAATGCACAAGTGGATGGACGCAGGAGGCAGCTTGACAAAGAGACGGATGGATAAACTTGAAACCATCTTTAATAGGCTCCCAGGAAATAAAAGAGTGGTTACAATCTCCAGTTACTCTCCTGCCCTTTCTGTATATATTTACAAGGGACCATTCTGTAACAACCATCAGCAAGCAAACAACAGCCAGACACCTGATTAAAGGTCAAACCAGCAGTGACAAAGCACAAATTAAAAGGGAAAATCCTGATTTTCACACCCCCTCCCCTATCAACCAGGAGGCATTAGAGATCAAAATGCTGGGCATCAGCAAAATTTTAAAAAAAAGTAAATGGGGAAATTGGGGTAGCAAAATAAACAAATATTTTTGGATAGTAATGATGACCCTTGGATGACCAGTAATGGGAGAAAGGTAGTGAGGAGGGGAGCGTTTTAAGATTAAATAGCCAAGAGGTGGAGAGGGCAACAGCAGAACTGGAGAATGACAAAACCAGGCAACTGCCAGGTGGAAAGGGCTTTGGGAGGGAACATGACCAAGTAATTAGCAGGTGGAAGGGGAAGTTAAGGGTCAAAATCAATCTGTCAGGGGCTGCAGGGGGGTATTACCAGTGCAATGGGCTCTTGTCTGACCAGCACAGGGGGGTCCACAGGCTGCTGGGAGGAAATTACAGCCAAACCTTTGCCTCAACTCTGCAGTGGTTCCAGAACAGCCCAAACTTGCACTGCACACCCACCATCGCTGCTTGTGCTGCCCCAGCTCATCTTTGAGGGGAAACAGAGCTTCACTTGGCTCCCAGTAGGTAAACCACAAACAATCAGCTATGACAACCAAGGCTTTGTTTATCTAAACAGGGGGACAGATGTGCCCAAACTAATTCCAGTCTAGAAATTGTTTTAATGGAAGTAATGAAACACAATGGTCCCCTCACTTCCCTGCCATCTTGGACCCCAATTTGTTTCTGTTAAATTTTTTTTATCAGGACTTTTCATGGCAAAAGGAGCAGCACAATAAAAACAGCAAACATGAGCTAGACCGATGGGGGAGGTTTTCCCCCAAAATTGATGAGGGGAATTTTTACACTCTTCTGATTTCAGGAACACAACTACCTCTCTGTCTTTCTGAATGACCCATCCTTTGATGTTCAAATCCATCCTCAAGGCCTCGACAAAGCACTGCAGAACTGATTGCCTTGCCTCTATTTTTTGTAGGTTCATTCAAAGGTCAAAAATCCAAGTATTCAGCTTTTGACCCTAACTAATTTGCTGGGCAGTACCACAGTCAGGAAAACTCTGTAGTAAGAAGACAGAACATCAAGAGCTGAGCCAAATTTCCCCAACACACCAACCAGACAGTTGACAAATCCCCATTTACTGCCAGGGAGAGAGCAGTGCTATAGCAGGTGAAGCCCTCCACCACTGCCCAGTCACCCTTTGGTGCCCCTGCAGAGGCCAATAATTGTGCTGATTTTTGTTACGGGGCAGTGATCTGTAATTTAAGAGGAGACATTCATCATTCAGGAGTCACAGTCGAGCAAGCTGCTCAGTGATGACCTGAGGGCACTCCCAGCCATGAAACCAGCCTCAAACAGCAAGTGGGGACATAAACGCTCATGTTTAGGGATGAGTGTTTACATCCTGTCCCTCTCACTACTGCTGTTGTTTAATAAATGGGTTCAGACCTCATGTGATATCGTTCAAGAGTCCATCAAGAGCTACATGCGTTCCAGCAATCAAAAGAAAAAGGATATTCTGTTAACAGTCCACATCAGTGATCCACTCACATTCATCATAAATGCCAAAAACATCAAGTGTCCAAAATTCTGAAGACCAAATATGCTGCTTATTAATGTACATAGGTGCATTAATCACCTGTTCTCCTGCTTCCTTAAAAGCCTGCTCACAAAAACTGTCATTTCAACAGCAACTGCAGAAGTATCTGCTGTCTCCAAGAGGAAAAAAACAAACAGGGAGGGGGAATGAAATCTTCTCCCCACGACCCTCTAAATGAAATCTTTTCCCCAAGACCCTCTAAATCCATTTTTCACACAGGACTCATCAAGAATGCAGAGATTTTTCAAGGGGAAGGGCTTGAAATCAAAAATTAAAATTTGGAGAACATTTCATGGCCAGCACACCACAGAAGGGACATTTGTGAGTAGATGATCAGGCATCTTTATGACTGTCTAGTTACCATGCCCATCTAATTACCTTTTAGAAAAATTCCATCCATCATCCCCCGCCTACCTTCCGTGAGAACAACACAACAGCCCAGTCCCTCTTGCCAGTCAGAGCAGAGTGCCAGGGACAGCAGTAATAATGACATTATCCCCTCCTGTCCTCCCAGGAACTCAGCACAGAAATACAGCTGCTGGGATTCTTCTGCACACTCCTGCCAGCTCTCTTGCCAGGATCTAGCTGTAACACACACTGGAACCAGAGATGGCTTTGTAAGGTGAAAAACAAACATACAAACAAACAAACCCACAGCAAAAATCCCCATCGACCAGATGGGGCAGCTAATTAAGAAAAAAGTCCCTTCCTCTCATACAGCTGCATGAAACTTGCAGCATCATGCAATAAACAGCTTTAGCTAAAATATAAAATAGGACACCAGAACTCCTAGGATTTTGTTCCTGTCACTGATCCTTGATTCACTTCACTCATCTGTGCCTTGGTATCCCTTGTCTAAATGAGGATGACAGCACTTTCCCATGCCGTGGTGGTTTTGTGAGGTTTAACCCTTATTAACGTTTGCAAAGCAGATTGGGACCATTGAATGGAAGGGCTGAATGGAATCTTCAAAGCTTTATTACTTGAGAGGACAAATATTGGGGGAAAAAAATATCCCTGTTAGGAGCAGAAAACTCTGTCCCCTTTCTCAGAGTGGCAGGTTCCAGTCTGTGGGACCAGTTTAACCCAGTCTTGTAAGGCTGCTCCCTGACTCCAAACAATCCTGCTCTGCAGCCACCTCTCTTCATCCCCATTACAAAAGGTGAGCAATATTTATTGGTTCAAGCAGGGCCAAGGGCTGACATTAAGCAAATTTCAAGGGTTATTTGAAGTTAATTGAGTTTAATCATGTAATGATTTTATAATTAGTCATAGTTCCCAGTCTTGTACTGAAAAAGTCACACTTAAGAATTATTTAAAGGAAAATTAAAGCCAATTTAGAGCAAGCAGGAGGAAGCTGCATCAGTGATTGGTGGGGCTGGGTGAGGGATCAGAAAGGGCTGGCTAAATGCACTTACTGCTTTTGTGCCCTGAGCCGCAGCCTGCCAGTGCTGAGATTGTCCCAGCTGGGGACGTGCACCAGGGACAGCAGCAAGTTCCCAATGCTGGTCATGCAGACTCGATGGCATTTCACTGCCAAAGAGCTGGGTGGATCCTGCCCCAGGGCAAAGAAAACTTCCATTTTTCCACCCCATTGCATCCAGGTCCACCAAGGTAATTCAAAAGCAGAGACCAGGAAATTGTGTTTATAGACCCTTCAGATAGGACATGCCAGTGACAAACTATATTCCTCAGGGGAAGGAAACTCTTATCACCCTGCACAGAAACATAATTATTATTAAAATTATCCTTCTCATCACCCACTGATAATTCTTCCACAACTGTCTTGCTTATTTTTACCAAATTAGAGAACTGATGTGCTCCCAGCCACTTGGCAATGATGAGCCACAAGGAAGATTAGCTGGGACAATTTTTTTTCTTTCAAATACTCAAATTGTGTGGAAAATTCAGCCAAGGAGCAAAAAACAGATGAACAAAAATTCAGAGCAAAAGTAAACTAGAACACTCTCTAACTGCAATATATTAAAAATTAAATTGATTTCTCACTTCATAAATACGATTTTCAAGTGACACCTTCCTAACTTTGTTTACATATTATAAATATATGTATATATATTCCAGTTTCAAATAACTGGTTCTGGTTTTACTGAGGGAGAGAGGATCTGAGACAGACAATTTGGTGCTAATTTTTTCAGAGCAAATAATGAAATCACAGAATGGTTTGGATTTGAAGGGACATTAAAGATAACCTAGTTCCAACCCTCTGCTATGGGCAGGGATGCCACTCACTACACCAGGTTGCTCATTTGAACACTTCCAGGGATGGAACATCCAAATCCACCTCCCAGGACAATTTCCAAAAGCTAATGCCATAATTCCAAAAGGCAGTGTTTGAAATGAGCCCTACAAAGCTCCTTTTCCTTTTAAACACAATTTTATCCAGTGTATTCTTACCCTCTCCCTACAGCCATAAATAATACCAGTGTATTACTTAATGATATGACTTATTTATTATTTAAATGATTTATGTAGAGCCTATAACCTTAACAACTATAATGATAACGATTCAAAAACCAGAAGCAACATGAAAAGGAGATGCTTAAATAATTAAAAACCTCCCTCCTTTCCTGAAACAGAGCTGAGGAGCAGTACGGTTTTCTTTCTTTAGGCTTCTGGCTCTCCTGCACGTGAAAGAGCAGAGTGCCATTGGCTAAATGCTGCCTTAGCAAAGGAAAAGCAATAAATCAGGATACCCAGCGCTGCTGTAGCTCTGTCCAGCCCCTCTCATCCACACACCTCAGAGGAGGGTAAGTGCCACAGGACCCCTTTTCCAGAGGGTGATGCTGAGGCCAAGGAGGTGATACAGGTGGTCCATGGTCACCCAGAAGTTCACGTGCAAAGCTGGTCATAAATCTCCTCCTCCACCTGCTAGACCAGACCTCATCCACCAAGCCTCTGTCATTGTTTTCATATTCCCTCTTCTTAATTTTTTTTTTTCCTCTCATGATCCTCTGCCTTTTCAGCATTTACCACATTTCTTCTCTCTCCTCCAGCGCCTCTGCTCTCGACCCCAAGCATTCCCCCTCCCCTGGTAGCCTTTCCCTCCAGGTTTACCCCATCCTGGCTTTCACTTTTTACCCATTTTTTCCCAAATGGATTTTATCCTCTGCAAGTAGGCAAATACTTGGCAACTCACAGCCCAAGTGGGTAATTGAGCACAGTTGTAAGTGGATTATCATGGAAATTACTGATTATGCCCAATGCAGAAAGCTCAAGGCAGCAACAGGGTGCTTTGCAATTTAAACATTGTAAAGAGAGGGAAAATATTTTCAGGTTTCATTTTAAAACTTTCTAACTGCAAAATGGAAGCTGATTCCCCAATGGCAAGGCATAAATACACATTGCAAACTCACATCACCAAATGTTTGCCTAGTTCTATTAAGGGGAACAGATGAATTATCAGAATCAGACTTAACAGAGCAGCTGGAGCAATAAAAAATAAAATAAAATTTTAAAATATATTCTGGGCTACTCTTCAAACAAGCCAAAAAGACAGAAGTTCCTTGACATCAATCCTGGGGTGCAATGAAAACATTACCAAAGTAGACAGACAAGCACCTCCAAAAGAAAACCCCAAATACTTACTGAGATCTCAAAATTTACACCCACGTTGTGGGGAATTCACTAAAATAGCATTGAGAACTCATAGTCTTAACTAGAAATTCCTAAAGCCAAACCAAGAATCTCTCCGGTCTGGGGATCTTCTCTCTCAATTTGACACTAACTCTTTAACAAAGGGGATTTTTTTTTAATTATTTAATTAGGAGCAGAGAACAATAAATACTTATGGGTGTTTTAAAATATTTTAACGTGTGTGTGTGTGAGTGGGTTTTTTTTTAAAAGGAAAAAAAAGACCAATTCAATATCCAGCTCTGTCATGGACATTCTGTGTGACCTTGGCAAAATCATTCACGTCTGCACATCCACATTAGGCAGCTAATCCACCTAGACAATGCAGAGAGACAGAGGCAGGCACCAAAAGAGTGGGGATGCAGACCACCTAAATAATACATAAACATATTTTTTTCTTCTACTCCTCATCTGCTCTATTGAGCATTGCTCGTTCGATGCTGCATTATCTTTATGGCAGAGACTTTTCTCCCACCCCCAACAGGATCCCCATTTCAAAAACCATCCTGGAAAATTGCATTAATACAAATAAAAGTAAGAATCTGAATTCCAAATTGTTGTATTTATCTCATCAGAGCTGCTTACATTTAAAATATGTAACTGTCACAGTGAACAGCTCACAAGCAATCTGCAAACGAAAAAGGCAAATAAATGTTTTGTTAAAAGTTATTTGAGGAATGATTCTAAAAACCACAATCAACACAAGAAAACCGCAGTCTGCTCAGTGACCCATTGAGAACATACAGAGATATGAAGTTTGAATGAAAAAAAAAAATTCACAACTTACTCTGCCAAGCTACCCTCTTTATTCTCAGAAATAGCAAATAAAGGCAAGCATTTGTGAATAAGGACTATTCATGGCTGGAAGCAGGTACATTAGATATGGTGGACTGGAAAGCAGGCTCAGGCTGCTGGAGACAGACAGTCGCAACAATTTCCAGTGTCAAAGAAAAATCTGGCACCTTGTTAAATATTAATAAGCTGTCGGGGTCAAAATGTTTAGGTCCTCCTGACTCAATCACTTTCATTTCTAGTTCTCAGAAGCCATTCAATTGGAAATACCCTTTCCTGTCTTGCCCCTCCTCATCCTGCCTTCTCACCAAGAACCATGCAGAACCAGATGAAAACGGACAGCAAATGAGTTGGCAGCCAAATGAGGTTTTTGTCTGCCCTGCCTTTGCTGCTATGAATTCTGTTATTGTTAGTGAAGGACAGAAAACTTAAATACAAGAAAAAGAACAATGTGAAGAGTTGGTTTAGCAAACCTCTGCTGCATTTTCTGCAGGTTAGTGTTATTGATTACTGACACCTAAGGGTCTGACACATAATCAATAGACCCCATGACCCACATATGTGACATGGCCTGTGGGGGCTTTAGAAACAAGAATGAACATGGCAGCTCCATCCAAAGCTTTTCATATAATATTTATTTATTTATTTGCTGGCAAAGCTGTTTCCACTCAAATTACTGTCATGGTGAAAACTAGTGTCAGAGGGGTTTGTTCATATTTTTCTCTAGAACCCTAAGACTTGGAAAAAAAAACCTGCCAGTGAAACAAAAATCTAACTCCACACCAACAATTTTAAGAGCTGAACTTCCCCTTCCCTCATGAATTTAGTTCCTTGTAGTGAGAACTAAGTCATCTGAAGGAGAAATAACTGCTAGAATAAGAGAAAGAGGCAGAAGGTATCTCACCAGCTTACCTTTATATCTCTGCAAGGTGCCAGGGGTGCAGAGAGCAGCATGGAAAGCACCAGCTTGCCTTCAGAAAACTGGGTTGGAGGGGCTCCTTCCTGGCGCACAGTCCTCAAAAGCAGGTGGTGAGAAAAGCTTTTGTACCACAGTTTGCACACCAGAGTCTTCTCCAGGCGTAACTCTTTGTTTCATTGTGTCTTCTCCCAGCACAAAATGGTCACTCAGGATCACTGCTGGGACTCAAGGAGCCAGATGTGCTCATTTCCTTGACTGCAGCCTTGGTTTTAGCTGGGATTTTATACTCCCAGAGCTTTCCTTGCTCTCACAGTTCGCTTTGCTGTTTCAGAATGGGTGCAGTCTCTACTAAGCATTGTTCCCTTTTAGTTTGAGGAGTCTCAGTGCTGAATTCCTATCCATGTATTATTCAAATGAAGGCAACCATCTGAAATTCCCCATCTGAATTTTCAGGTATCACTAAAGATTTTCCTCCAGTTTCTCCAGAGCATTCTATCAATTGCCAATTGCCTCTGTAATATTTCCATTTTGTTTGGCTTTTTAGCCCTTAAATTGATAATACAGTATTTTAAGACCAATCCATACACACAGGCCACATGCAGGCTGCTTATGAAGACACCTGGGATAAATGCAGGCATGAACATAATGAACAATTGAGATGACTCTGTAGAGAGTTAGGAGATTGCAGCTGGAAGAAGGGGAACCAGGGAAAGTTAAACACCATCAAGCGGTCTGATTCAGGCTCTGGGTGTGCATTTTCACCCACAAAAACTGATACTGCCACACAGCAGGGCTGACAGTGAGGCTGAAGAGCAGCAGATGTAAGTCCTAGCCTGATGTTACTGGAGTGCTCTGCTGCACAAGGGTGGCTCCTTGCTGCTTTGGAGACTTCAGTATCCAAACAGAATGGCTGAGACTTCAATCAGCAATGCCTTCTTACAGCAGCAGTACAGCTTGATTTCAAACCAGGCCCCAGCACTCACTTGGTGGAGCTGTTTGAGGCCACAGAAGGCATCCTGCTGCTCTCTTCCCTGTGGCCTTTTTGCCCTGCTTCTGTCACACTGACACTTTCTTGGCAAATCTTCAAGGAAAAATACATTTCTGACCCAAAGCTATGTGGACTTTCAATGCTTATTCCACATCACAAAGAACCAAACTGCTGGAACCAAGGAGTTCCCACCAATAGTAAATAACCAGGACTGACATTAAGACCTCACAACAATCCTTTCTTACATTAAAGTCCTACAATAGCATCCAGTCTTGAAGTATCAGTCAGCAAAAGTCAATTGAGAGGCTGTTGACAAGTTCCTCCACAGTCCTGTTCTCTGTGCCAGCTTCTGTGCAATGCTGGAAAGGTTTCAGTTCCAATAAACTCTTTGTCAACATGAGCAGAGCTTTTAGTAGGCCAGTGAAGCATGGATTTTGTAATGCATGCAGGGTACCACACTGTTGTTGAGGGGCAGATGCAGATTAAGACAGAGGTGGGGAACACACAACCCACACTCTAAGTGGTCTTAGAGCCACTTGCTACTTCAACTGGTCACTGCTGAGCTTGGCAATTCAACCCTTTCCACTCCAACCATTTCCTGCCCTCCTTTAATAAAAACATCAATTCCTGATGCTGGGCAGCTTCACCTCAGTGCTGTGCTTCACATCAAATACAGCTGGCTGAATTTAAGGGAGGGTGGCACAGAGCATTCCTGGTCTGTAAAGGCTTCTGGATCCTTCAGGATGGAACACACTACACATTTTAAACATAAACACACACACACACTACACAAGTCAACTACTGACATTTTTCTCTAGTTTTCAATCTCTTGCAAGACACTGTTATTTTATGGAGAGCTGAAAAATACCTCTAAGTTGCGGACAAATAATAATACCCATTCAGCTCCACACTAGAAACCGTATGAAGATTTTCTCTTTCCAACAGACCTAGCAATATCCTGCAGGAGAGATGACCTGCTGCTATCATTTTAGAGGTGCAATCTTTTCTTTTTTTTTTTTCCATCCTTCCTGCTGCAGAAATTCTTCATCAGCTCCTGATAAACACTATTGCTGTTCTAGCCTGTTGTGCTGCATGGGGAAAAGCAGTGCTGGGTGCAGGAAGTTCCTGGTATCTATTTTACGCCTCCAGGAGTTTTCCAGCAGCCAGCAATAATATAAAATATCACCATGGGCTGTGATATGACCAATTACAGCAGACAGCAGTTATTTATAGAAAAGGCAGCAGCACTGAGGCTTTAACACCAGCCAGCACACCCCTATGCTTCCCATCACTCGGAGTGAGCACCAGCATCCTGCAACTCCCTGCGTGGTGGGGAGTGGTAAGGCAGTTACCTTGGAACCTGCCAGGACTGTGGAGACACATGGTATATGCCCACAGGACAGGGAAGGAGTAGCACTTTACACACACCATAGCTTGGAGCTGCCACAGCAAATTTCATTTTCATAAATCCCTGACCCCAGATGTCACCCGCGTTCTGAAACCCTTGTCTGCCTACTGAGCAGCACAGCACATTAGGGCACAGCACAGCCAGTGTAAGACCCTGGAACACACACCTTCCCCCATTCTGGGTCTTTGCTAAGAGGCTCTTCTCTTCCTCTCCAGGACCTGCTGCAAGGTCTGGCAAAATATTCCAGCTGAAAGGAAAACAACATGTGAGCTATGAACCTCTCTGACCTTCCCCAGTTATGATATAAACTAAACGAGTTGATTCAGCTTTCAATCCCTTGATGCAAAGGTGAGAAATTCACTGGAAAGGTGGGAAAGTCACCAAAATGGAGGATGAATAAAAAAAAAAATTAAAAGGTTGAAAATTTATGAAAAACCTAGACAAATGACAGTATCCAAGTGGGAGATGTTCCTTCCAGGGGTCAGATAGTGCCTCATTGAATCCCTGCCACAGGACAGACAATGCTGATGGTCCCTAACATGCAAATGCCCCTTCTCAGAGCTGACAATCAGGATCAGGACTGGTTGGGTCCTGCAGTTTGCAGCTCAGGCACTTGACTCCAGCCACTAAAGAAATTTGGGTTCAAAATGGGGTTTTGAATAATTCCCCTTCTGGAATACTTAATGCAGCCTGTAAGTGCAAACGTGCTCTTGGAAGTTGAGGGGAAAAGTTCATGGCCCCTCTCTGAGGTGAGCATTTCTTGCAGAGCAGCTGCAGAATGAAATGCAATATTGCCATCTACTGCCCTGCCATGCAGCCAGCCCCTCTCTGGCTGACACAGCCAGCTGGAGATGAGATCAATGTTTCAGGACAAGGAATCTTTTAATCATAATGAAAATGTGATCTTGACTGATCCGAGGTCACATTACATTAATACAGTCTTCAAAGCTTTTTTAATAATACAATTAATGATTTCTGCCATACCATTAAGAGAATTAAAGACCAAAAAGCTTAAGGGGTATTGACCTATTCAGTTTCAGTTTTTAAAATAACCTCAAAGCAACACAGACTTTTTTCCTTTTTTCACTCTCTCCTTTTAACTCCCACATCCATAATTCTTGGATGCATTTTTCTATTTGTGTTCATGGATATCACACTTTTAGTAAAGATTTGGATAAGCCAATAGAGGGGATCTCCATTCTGATGAGTTAACCCCTTTTATCTTGTGAACCAACAGGTCAGCCTGGGACCACTCGCACTGCAGTAAGAAGAAAAACAACAACATTGATTAGGAAGGTCAAAAACTACAGTTTGATGCAGAAAGAGACTTACTTACACAAAGGCACTGTAATTCCTCACCCCCTTTTCTCCAAGCCAACATTCTCATTCTCTTCCTTAACCTACCATCTCACTGAAGCTCCCACCCGTGCCTCTGCAAATGACTTGGAAGCTTTAAAGTAATTTAATAAATACAATTAAAATACACCCTGGTTAATTTTCCCTCCCAGTCAGTTCACTCCTCAGCACCAGAAGCCACAGATTCAATTGGTATTTCTCAACAAGTGGTGCTATTAGATGGCCATTCACTGGAGCCTGAGCATCCCTGGGTTCAAACTGCTCCCTTGGCAGCAGTGCAGAGTGTGGGATGCTGGCTCCCAGGAATATCCTCTGCCAGGACATGGTGAGGCTCAAACCACCCAGAGGCTGTGATCAAGCAACCAGGACTGATGTGTCCTGGTGTGGCTGCTGAACAAGCAAGGTCAGCATCAGTCACAGCAACACTGTGACTTTCACCCTGGATGAGTTCCAGCATTCGGGAAAAGACTTTAGCCAAACTGGCACTATGTCGTGTGTCCCTTTACCAACAGGGCTCTCTTCTGTGCTTCCTTGTTTTCTTTCTTTACTGCAGGCTTTGTATATAAAAACTGTCAGTCCTTGCTTATGTTTTAGGACAAGTGAATCCCAGGTAAGTCATTTTGAATTGATTGCAGACGAGTCTGTGAGGGAGACCAGCCTGCTCTAAGGATCTGTGTAACTCCTGAGCAGGATACAGGAGGGGAGAGCAGAACTGTGCCTGAGCAGCAAAAACTGCAGACAAAACCAGGGGGCTGTGAAAAATCTGTAACAGTGAAGAACAGCTCAGCCCATGCCACCACCATATGAGCTCTTTGTCCTGGGCAGGGGTTCAACCATGGGATTTGGCAGAGAGGATTCTTTCTGATCAGTTACATCAATCCACTGCCATAAATACAGGGAATAATCCAGTATCAAAGCTGCCAGGCTTGTATTTCCCTGCATTTCCAGTCCTGAGCAATAGGATTCTGTCTGCCTCCTGGATTTCTAATACCAATGACCTTTTCCCTTGACTAGGACAGGCAATATTGGTCGTCCTGACCCTGCTATGTTGAGAGGTGAACTATCCACATATGTGTTACCTCCCCTTCAGATCTCATTGCTGGAATCATCTCTGCCACTGTAATTACACTGCATCAAAGTGACTGACTGGTCTGAGAGTAAGTCACTGCAAGGCTGCAACCAGGCAAAAATACAGAGGCAAAAATCAAGCACTTCTATTGCTGGGAACTGATGTCAGCTCTGTCTTTGGTAGAAACCTGCCTTCCCCTTCCTCTGTAGGCCCACAGCAGCACTCCGTGAGCTTAGGCCTGTAAGTCAAAAGCCAGGCAAGGACAGAGCACAGCATGGAATATCCATCTGTGGAAGCAAAGGCTCTCTGAAGCTCTCAGTCTCAGTTACCTCAATGACTAGAAAGACATAAGGTCCCTCCCTCCCATGCCCAGCATGGCAGAGCAACGTGCTTTGCAATCTATTTGACAACTCATGAGGATATTACCTATCCAAGTGCTCGTGTCTTTGATGCCTTAACTGTTCAGGCAGGACATGCTAAATATCATCTTGCAGAAACTTCTGATGTCTACAGGGAGCAAGACCCCTTCTTGACCTTTTCTCTTGCTATTTTGCTGGTTTTGTTCTGTGCTTCTCAGAGCTGCTCCTCCATCCCAGATGCACAAAAGGGGTCAAACTAGCAGAGGTGGCTTGTGCCAAAGGCTTTGGCTTCTGCCAAGAGACACTTTAAAAGGAAGATATTTGTGCTTGTGACATAGAGCAAAGAGGGACAATGCGTCTTTCACTCCAATTGATTTACCCATCAACCTTCTACGCAAACAAGGATAAAAGCAGCATTTCAGTCTGTATTACAGCAGATGGGCTCTGCATGCAGCACAAGAGAAATAGCTTTAAAAAAGATTGAACCAGCCCCAAGATCTGGAGAGGGCGGGGGAATCAGAAGGCTCTTTTATATCATGAGACTTGAAGACAGCATTTACCAAAAGGCATCTTGGTTAAGATACTTATCAAAGGCTTGGATGAGAGGGGACATGCCAAGCAAGGAGAAACTCAGAAAATTAGCCAGTTCAGCTAATCGTTTTAGGAAGGGTTTCTGTGCTCTCCATCCTCCCCACTCCTTGCAGAAAGCTGGGACAGGATTACTGGTTCCAGGTAGGAGGATTGAAGGTATGCTGCACATCTGTATCTTTTAAAAGCCGCATGAAATTAAAGCCATTAAGCCAAGGCCACTGTGCTGACCAGAGGGCACACACAGCTCTGAAGTGTTTCTCCTCTCATGGTCACTGACCTTTAACATACCACAGCCCAGAGAGGCTGAGCTATTAATTTACAAATCCAGTGTTGGTGAATGAATGCCGACATCCCCAAATGCTCTCATCATGGTGAATGCAACCTGTGATCTCCTCCCTGAGAATGCAAAAAAACAAAAAAGTTCAATTTCATCTAAGTGTCAGGTGGCTGGGAGAAAAGAATTCTTCCAGATGGAGTTTATTGATCTTCCAAAAATGGAGCCTTCAGTTTAAATTAAAACCAAAAAGACTTCTTAAAAAAACACCACCAAAAAAAAAAACAACAAACCCACAACCTTCAAAAGAGATAAAGTCAATAAAGCCTAATGCAAATAGAAGAGATTAAACTGTGACTTTACCATCAAGCTGGACTGTAAGAGGAAACAAATAGCAAAGCAGGCTAATTACTAACTCCTAATTTGGTTTCCCATGTACTTTAATTTTGTTGCATGCTCATCTGTAACAAGAAATACATAAAGGACATAAAGACAGTAACAAACCATGAACTACAGAGGGATGCATTCTTTGTTTATGCAATTGAGCAACAAAGTTGACAAAGCAGAATTTCAATTTGGATGTGTTACTTTCCCCTTTTTCTCCAACTTTCCTTAATATGCAAATGTTAAGAAGTATCCAGGTAGATGAAGTTTACACTGTTCCCTCCCTTCTTCATCCATAAGGAAGGACGCTAAAATGTGAATCCGAACATGCGCGATTCTTTTCTATTTTAGCACCCACTTGTTTGGCAGACTTTTGGATGGCTCACTTTTCAGAATCAAGTCATACAAGTCAAAGCAGTTATTGAGTGTTCATTTTTATTCCCAAACATCTAAAAATTTTGCACAAATGAGCCAGAATAATCTGCTGGGAAACAATGAGATACAACACAGAAAATCACATCCAGGGTTCCTGATGAGACAAGAGTATAAAGGGGCAAAAACTGCGTGCAATTTGCATTTTGTGCTACTCTGACCTCACCTGGACTTCACAAATACTTGAAAAAAAATCATCCTGGACCCCACTGGAGCCAAATGAGCCTGAATGACAAACACAAGACAAGCTTTACCATATTCCCATCCTCCTCTCCGAGGAAGCCAAGCCAAACCGAGATGCATTTAAACCCCGGGCAGGGTCTCCAGCCCCGAGACGATGCCAAAGTTCCGCTGTGTAATGGTGCCATCTCGTGGTACTGAGACAGGGGACACTGAAAGGCTGCATTTTCAGTGCAGATACCACAAACCAGGCATCAAAATGCACTGGTTAAGTTTTACCAGTTATGACCTTACCAAGGGCTTGGTCATCCAAAAGAGAATTCAGTGGTGATTTACAACCACAGGTCACGGCAGCCCCGCATCACTCAGTGTGACCAGGACCAGGATGGGGGCTCTGATGATGTTTCTGCTTCTAAAAGGAATTTGAAAAATTGGAAATCTATCTAAAAGGACAAGAAGAATGCAGCAAGGTCAGGAAAAGCTGCCTCACAGAGGCAGATCCAAAAACCAGGGCTGTTCACTGATGTCATGACAGACCAGAAGGTCTCCATCTCCACATTTGAAAGCATCTTGAGAGTACCAGAGCCACAGCTCAGTGTTAAACAGAAAACCAAAATCCATCACAGGAGGCTGAAACAAAATTAATTCAGACTAAAGAAACTGGATGCACTTGTAAAGACAAAACTTTAGAACAACTTGCCAACAAACGTTGGGCAGTGGGAAATCTGCCACATCTGAAAATCAAAATTGCCAAATCAAAACAATCCCTCAAAAAAATGGATTGTTTCAACCAAAACCAATGATTTTTGACACAGCAACCATGCACGAAATTGTCTGGCTTACATTATGTGAAACATGACAGATTAACCTAATGAAATTTCTAGCCTTAAAATCCATATGTTTACTTGTCTTGAGAGCAAATCAAATCCTTTTTTCAGTTGGCACACACCCACCAGATGACTGCTAACATTAATTTTGATGTTTAACATCTTATTTGCAGGCCAGACTTCTGTGTCTCTGCTTGTAAGAACCATAGACACAAACTCCCTCTCTGCAGATCTGCCACCCCTCTCTCACTCACTTCCTTGTCTCCTGGGCAGAACCAGCACCATGTCTCATCATGACCAAAGTGTAGATTCAGAAAGACAATAAATCTGAGCTTTTGAAAACTTTCCTCCAAAAACTGGAATGCTCTTTCAAGCCTTGGCCAACTTTTTCAGCACACTGAAACAATCCTCTCCCTATGTAAATGCAGATTTGTTTTAAATAAAAGATCTTCCACTGAAAGAAAAAAAATGTGTTCGTGCTATTAGGTGTGGTTTTTCTACTCTGTTCTATTGAGACTGTGAAAATATTGGATTTGTTTCTGCTTCAGACCCTCTTAGGATTCTTCTGATCTCCTCAAGCAGTGCTTCAGACTGCTAAGAATGAGTTGAAGGTCCAAGCTTCTGAATTAATCAGACACCTTAAAGCACTAATATAACCAAAAAAAAAAAGAAAAAAAAAAGAAAATCAATATTCAGACTAATTGTTCTGTAAATCAGCATTTCTAAAATAACATGGAACAAGCCTCTGCTCTTCTACAATCTGTAGCCATGGAATTTAGCACAGTTAAGCAGGACCTCAGAATTCCTGGCTCTAATTTTCACAAGTTTTGATGAGAAGGATGATCTCTGTTTGATTAGAGAGAACCAAGCACCTGCCACCACAACCTCAGCAAATGCACCTTTATTTACCTCAGCTGTCATCATGAGAATTCTTGATACATAGAACACAAAGAGATACTTTAAAAAAAAACTTAATAAAATCAAGGAAGGAAGTTTGTGCACAGAGGAAAGAAGCAACTTTTCTGTGAGAACAGCCAGAAGTGGTTGCTAATGTAGCTGTGGATCACTGGCTAATAGGTGAAACAGAAATTCATTTTGGGGATTTTGAAAAATTGATGGGTTTACCCTCTAAGTAAAAGTGTCTCCAGATATAGAATGGATTGAATCTAATTAGTCATCTGCCCATTCCAGACAGCACGTTATATTTCTCCTTTATCCTCATATAAATTCATTTAGACTTTCCTGGGGCCTTCCAAGATAAAATTTTATTGAAAGACTTAATTCAGATTAAAATTCTTAATGTTCCTCACTTGCTGGAACAACTCCAGTTTTCCTTACTCTGCCCTTATAATATAATGAGCAAACTGGACAAGAGTTCAGTTTGTCAGGGCACTGCAAATCCAGATCAGCTTTCATGAGCACAGATATAATAATTTTCTATCATATTTCAAAGCAACTGGTATTGCAACTCTTCACAATTTTTTTTCTTTTAAAGCATGCATTTGACCATACCTTTAACAAGAATATAGCCTGTTCCACAGGAGGACATGGAGTTTCTAGAAGTCTTCACAGCACACTCTTGGTGACTTTTTAACAACAAGTGCATTTAGGACTAACTTTAAAGTCAGTTGATCTGGCTTTAAAGTTAGTCCTAGATGCACTTTCTTTGCAACAAGAGAACCATAGCAACATGATTAAGGCTGGCACACGATCCAGTGTTTTAATTCTCTTGGCAAAACTTGTAAGTTCCAATTATAGCATTTCTTTTTCTTTTTTTTTTTTTTAAGAGATGCTTAGGAAGGTCTGATTTCACTGTGTCTCAGGCATATGGTTTACAGAGCAGCTCAAGAGGGAAGGAGTTACTTGGATACACGAATAAATGCTACATTAAATCACAACCTTTAACAAAAACGGGGTGATGGGGCTATGTGTGAGCAATTATGCTGCACAGGGAAAAAATATACATCTCTGTAGTGTACCTACAATGCCTGCCCACAGATCTGTCTCCCTGGAAATGCTGGATTAGTTTCTGGAAAGAAACAACTACCTCTCCTTGTTCCAAGGCAGCCACTTAAGAATTACAGGTTGCTGGATCTGTTCAGGATTATCAGGACTCTCCTGCTGTTCACCTCTTTGCAAAGCCTTCTCTGCCACTGGACTAAAGATCTGATCCTTACAAGTTTCACCTGAAATTCATTAACACAACATTCAGGCTTTTGAAACTCCCCACTAGAAAAAAAGCATATTCTAACACAGAACCAGCCTGTGGTAAAAGAGCAAAATTTCTTTACCAAGCCACAGCATGGTAATCTAGTGAAGTGTATTTCCAAGTTAATTGAATGCAAAACATAAGGAAAGAGCCTACAGGAAATAAAACATGCAATATAGAATCTACACGAAGTTCTACACCCTGAGCTTGCACACAGAATTATCACAGTGCCTGAACTGAAAGGCAGTTTAATGCCTGTAGCTTGTTCACTCTTCTTCTCTGCACCAAACTTTTTCTGCATGAATGGCCTTTGTGTGCCATCCTGTCCACCACAGGGTTTAAGGCAGATTTTTCTGCTAGAAAAGCTCAAATGAAAGCAATTCAAGATCAATTGTTCGCTCTGAAAGGAAGGTTACAACTGTCATTCTGATACCAACGTGTGTTGTGGTATCTCTCTTCCATAATGCAGGATGTGGTTTCCATAGAAATATCTTCTTACATCAGTACCTACAAGCCCTCCAATTATTCCCCTTTGGACACCTCATGCAATCCAATAAAATCTTTTCAGAGCAGGGAAATAACTAGGCTCAGCTACTACTTAATTACTTGGTGAGAAGAAAAAGAAAAGCACACTTAGTAAACAAAAGCTTTATTTAAAACAAAACATAAAATTAAGAACACGTACTGCAAAAGAATTTCATCATACCTGGAGAAATTTCTCTACTGTTACAAATTAAGAACAGTCAATTACAACTTTTAAGATCATACTGAATTTTGCTGGTTTCTGAACTTACAATTATGGTGTCGATTTAAATTGTTTGGTGGCCTTTTCTCCATCTAAGTCCCCAGGACCTTCTCTTTTCCTGAGTCCTTTATGTTGCTGAGCATCACCTGCACTTTGTTCCAAGTTCTCCTCTTCAGGACCTTGTGAGTTGAGAGTCCCTGCTGCTGTTGTGTCATCTTCTTTCTCCAAGGCATCTCCTGCCACTTGCCCAACTCCAGGAAAGCAGTCAACACCCTGAAATTAGAGCCAAGAGAGAATGATCAGCAAATTATAAACAAACAAAATAAACAGCGACTTGATCCTAACATCAAACATTTCTGTCAATCATGGTTGCCATAAACGTGCAAGGCAAGAAACTCAGATGCATTTTTTTGTCTAGAACAGTTTGCTCTGCCTGCCTTCCTAAAGTGTCAGCATAAGGAAAACTGGGAGCACAGGGAGCCTTGATCTGGCTGGGTGGGCTCTGGAGTTGTGGCCACAGCACACAACAAGAGCGTGCACCACAGGGGCTGGAGCCATCACAGCTCCCCTGGGACACTGAGGGCTGAAGGAAACAAACTGATTTGATTGTGTGGCAACCAAAATGTGCTGGGGAAACAACCCCTGCAGCTCTCTGTTTTGCTTCCACTCATCTCGCCTTTTTCTTTATTACTTGAAAAAGCTTCATTCCTGTGATTTGTTTTCTCAGATGCATGGCTTAGGCTTCATTTAAACCTCACTGCCTGTTTTAGGCCTAGGTGCTAAAAAAGCCTAAACATGGCCAGATCTGCAGCTCAGCAGTGAGATAAAATAATTAGGACAATTAAGAGTTAGGCCTATTCATTCTGAAGTCACACTCAAGCTCCTGCACAGAAAAGATCACAAGTGGAGTTCAGAAAGTTATTCCATATGCAAGCACAGAATTCACAGACTCACTAGGTTGGAAGAGACCTTCAAGATCATCAAGTCCAACCCAGCCCCCACACCTCAACTAAACCATGGCACTGAGTGCTGTGGAGGCCCTGGAGGGGCATCTCCTAAGTTACACCCTATTGGCTCCTTCCCCTGTTCCTGTGCCTGAACATAGGTGCTCCTGAGGCTCTCCCTGCCTTTTCCCTGATTGGGCCTCACCTTGATACTGCCTGGAGACCAAGGTCAGCAGGGAGGCCCGTGGGGGAGAGAGCGGGACCTTGGGCGGGAGTGTGTGTCGGAGAGGAGAAGATCTCACCGCGCAGCTGAATTAAACATCTATGGATATTATGCAAAAGCCTTTTTTGGCTTCTTTACCCTGGACTTTACTAGCAGCAATTCAAGGTGCAACAGAGTGCCACATCCAGCCTTTTTTTAAACATATCCAGGGATGGTGACTCCACCACTTCCCCATGCAGGCCATTCCAGAACTTTATCACTCTTTCTGTGAAAAACTTTTTCCAAATATCCAACCTGTATTTCCCTTGGTGCAGCCTGAACCTGTGTCCTCTGGTTCTGTCAGTTGATGTTTGGAGAAACAGCCCAACCCCACCTGACCACAGCCACTTTTCAGGAAGTTGTAGAGAGTGATAAGGTCACCTCTGAGTCTCCTTTTCTCCAGGCTGAGCACCCCCAGCTCCCTCAGTGGTTCCTCACAGGGTTGGTTTTCCCAGCCTCTCTCCAGCCTTGCTGACTCCTCTGAACGTGCTAGAGTGTCTCAATGTCCTTCCCAACCTGAGGGGCCCAGAACTGGACAAAAGACTCAAAGTGTGGCCTCACCAGTGCCAAGTACAGGGGTAGAATGACCTCCCTGCTCCTGCTGGCCACACTGTTCCTGATCCACGCCAGAAGCCACTGGCCCACCAGGGCACACAGCTGGCTCATGTTCAGTCAGCTGTTGACCAGTACCCCCAGGTCCCTTTCTGCCTGGGCACTGTCCAACCACACCATCCCCAGCCTATAGCATTGCAGGGTTATTGTGGCCAAAATGCAGGACTCAAGCCCTGGCGCAGCTTGGCCACTGCAGTTCTGGGTTTTTTTTGGTTTTGGGTTTGGTTTTTTTTTGGTTTTGGGTTTGGGTTTTTTTGTGGTTTTTAGTAAAACAAAAACAAAAACCAAAAAAACAAACAAAAGTCTCTCCAAATACATTTACTTATCACCAATGAAAATACTATACAATAGCCCAGGAAAGGGGTGGGAAAAAACAAGGTATTAAGTCTGGCTTTCATCAATGTCCTTGTCAGGATCCATGGCTGCTGCTTTGCTCTCCTGCTGCTGCTTCTCCCAGAGCTTTGCCATAGCCAGGAGTTTGAGCTGATTGGCAGTGTCTTCTGGGAAAATATAATCACAGTACTCCTCCCATCCAGCATCAGACCCATCTTCAGCCTGCAGCTTTCTCCTCTTCTTTATTTTCTCAGGCATCAGTTTATCTACCCTCTCCTTAGTGGCAGGGGTGCCAAATTCATCCTCGAAGCTCCTCCAGGACTCGAGCAGCATGACCCTCTCCTCCTTGTCCTTGCAGCTGTGCATGGCCTCATTGGCCTCCTCGTAGATGTGCCGGCAGCGCTGCAGCTGCTCCTCCTGCCCCACCAACAGCTCAAACTGGGCCAGGCTGATCCACACCTTGCTGTGCTGCATGTGCTGCAGCAGCCGCCGGTAAAGCCTCCTGGTTCTCTCATACTCCTCTTGCTCCATCTCAAAGTCAGTGTAGGATTTCCAAAGCACCTCCGGCATGTCCAGCCAGCTCGTAGATGGCCCTGGCACGGTCGATGTCCCCAAGGATGGTCTCCAGCTCAGCAAACTTAATCCAGGACGTGCAGTTTTCCAGTGCAAACTCCAGGAATTTTTCATACAACTTTCGGCAGCGGTCAAATTCGCGCAGCTGTAACTCCAGCTCAATGTAACCTTTAAACAGTTTGTTTTTTGGACATTTACCTATGGATGTCCCCAAAGCCCTTCTGGCAAGCAGGAGGTTTTCCTGGCGAATTTCAAACCGTGCATACAGCAGCCACATCTTGGCAAGTGTAAACTTCTCGTGGGGCAGGAGGTCAAGGCATGCCTGGTACACCTGTCTGGTTCGCTCTGCATCCTTTGCCTCCAGCTCCTCGTAGAGTGCATAGTTAATCCAGAGGTAGATGTACCTCTTCCAGTGGCGTTTCTCCTGGATGGGGGGCACGTTGGCAATGGCTCTCTCGTACACCTCCCGCACAGTCTCGGCGTCCATGTCGCTCTCCACCAGCTGTAGGTAGTCGAACCACGCATCATAGTTGTGGGGGTTTGCCTTCACCTCCTCCTCATACTGGAATCTCCTCTTGCTGACAATGATGTCTTCAATTCCCCTCCTGTCTCCAAACTTCTTCTCAAAGATGGTGTAATTCTTGAAGAGATTCTGGGCATCCTGCTTTGGAATTCTATCCAAGGCATACTTGTAGATTACCCTCACTCTATCAAATTCTTTCTGGTTCTCCTCAAACTTGGCAAATGCCACGTACAAGTGCTCATCCATGTGCTCCTCCCCAAAGAACTCCACTGCCCTCTCATACACCTTCCTGGCGTGGGCTAAGTAGCTGTGCTTCTCCTCGAAGCATGCATACTTGATCCAGTTCTTCACACTGGGGTGAACAAGGACAAATCTCTCATAAATGCTTCGTGCTCTGTCCACCTCTTTGTATCTGAGCTCGAAGTTGATGTAGGAATGCCAGGCTTACTCCTCTGGCTGCCACTCCATCCACCATTCAAACACCTGGCGTGAGCCAGCAACGTTCCCCAGCATCTCCTCCATGTACGTGCACTTGTACCAGAACTGGTTCACCCTGGGCAGGGTGGTGATGGCCCGGTCCCAGATGTTCCTGGCATGGTTGACCTGGTGGTTCTTCATCTCCATTTCAGCATATTTCAGAGGGTGACATTCCTGTAATCCACATCCAGGGCACGCTCATAAATGGAACGAGCTCTCTGGATTTCCTTCAGACTTTCCTCCCATTGTGCGTACTTTATCCAGTTACTGATAACAGTCCTGTTCTTTCTTATGTTATCTTCAAAAGTCTTCCTCTTCCGGAGTTTATAGTCATTTAGCTCTTCAACATCTGTGATCATCTGCTGCGGAAGTGGTGGGAGAAGCTCGAGTTCTCTCTCCTTTGCCTCTCTCAGAAGCTGCTCTGCTGTGATCTGAACTTCAGCAGGTGCCTTGTTTTTCACCTTTGCCACTTTGGGGATGTGCTGCTTCCCAGGCTCTATAGATGCCTCTATCTTGCTGCCCTGGCCCATAGCTCTACTCTTCTCCTGAGATTATTTGCAGCAATTAATTTTAAGCTCTTAACTAGATCCTATAACCTTAACTGCAGCAGTTCTTTAAAGTTTAGACACAATTCGCTCAAAAAAAAAATTCTACTGCTCAAGCAGACAAAGTCAGAATACAACCTGACACCCTGTGGGTCAGGGTGTTGGCAGCAGTCCAAATAAATGGTGGCTGCAGCTCTCCTGGGGTGACAGGTGTGGTTCTGTTGTAGCACTGATCCTGTAGAAGGGTGGAGTTTCCCTCCGAAGATCCAGTGGTGGCGTAGAAGTGTTCAGTCTTCCTCTGGGAATCCAGTGGAAAAAGGCTGCCTGTGGTACTCCAGGGCCCATATTATATCGAGGTGGGAATGCTTGGCTCCTCTCCCTGGGCGGAGCATCTCCCAATGGGATATGTAATCTAATCAGTCATGCAGGGAGGCTGAATGGGCCATTAACAGAAGATATCTCCTGGAGGGAGGATGGGTCATGGAAGAGATAAAGAAAAACTGCCCCACTTGGTTTTAGCAGGTGTTGATAGAATACACCTGGTTACATCTTGCAGTGCAAGTGTAACATCTAAGACAGTTAAATACTACTTTTCTATGTTGTAAGATATATAGTTGTTTTCTTTTAAGAGATAAAACAACTCCAATAAAACAGCTGTGATGAAACAATGACTAACGCCTGTTTGTGGACAAAGAAGATACAGTGTGTTCATCCTTGATTTTGTCAAAGGTTGTATTGCTTGTTACAATCTCTGCTGTTTTATCTTCCATAGATAAGACAGAAGAATCAGTGATGATTCTACATTATTACTGTTATTGATTGTAAGGTGTTTTCCTTTGTTTCATTTTACTGTCATAGGAACATTACTGTTTAGAAAGGGAGGAAGGCAGCAATGGAAAATTAGGTCATAAGATGGAAAAAGGAAAAAATATTATCATATTTGCACAGCTATTTCCATTTAAAAAACCACTAGAAAAAGCCACCTGACTCTCATCTACAATCCCTCTTGCCTTGTGTTTTTGTTAATTAACCAAATCAGATGGCCCCATGACACTACCACAAAAACCTAAGGTGAACAACTATACTAGAAACAAAATGTCTGTGGGTCTTGAAAGTGCTGCTAAATAGATAATCTGTTCTGCTCTTACATCTAGAAAACTCCAGAAAATACAGGTACTCTGACCAATTCTGATGAAGAATTATATGCAATCACTTGAAATTTATTTTAATTCTTCTCAGCCTGCTTGGTTCTGCATTAGCTTCACATTTACATGCTTTATGCACATTACTAAACTACTTCCAAACAGTTCTGTTCACTGCCTGGTAGATTTAGCAACCACAACCAAGCCATGTGAAATGATTTCCGTTCCTCCAATCAGCCCCAGAAGAGAAATGTCATTATGTTTCTGTTGCTGAGACTATTTGATGAAACTAAATCTCCTACATTTTTCAAACAATAAGAATTAATTCAGAATGAATGACTGCAGCTATGTGTGACAACATGCTAAAAAGCTTGATTTTTATAGATATATGTGCAGACAGAAATGTGTGTGTGTGTGTACATGCCTATGTATCTGTGCACATCCAAACTGAAGTATCAGCTGCAGCAGAGGGCTGCAGTTTATATGAACTGCCACTAGATGCAGCCACACCACCTTACAAAATTGAATATTCTGACCTCAAGATTACAGAAACCTGTTTTGGAATATGTATGAGTGTAGAATTCCTACAAGAACATTAACGGTATTCAATCCTGAGTACTGGTGTGGGGAAAAAAACCCATAATATGAGCAAAATATTCAATTTTTCTTCTCAGTAATTTTGTTCCAAAACACAGCATTGCACAGCATTGCAAATGTCAACAGGAATCTAAGAAATCAGAGCAGAATAAGACTTGTCTATTTTCACAATTGTTGCCATAGATCCTGATTGGAGCTGACAATATTGAATTACATTTTGTTTTGCTTTCTGCATAACAGAGAAAGTAGGAATGAAGACCTTATTCCCAAGAGACACCCCTAAAGATAGAATCATGGCATCATAGAATAGTTTGGATTGGAAGAGACTTTTAAAGGTCATCTAATCCAATTCCCAGCAACAAGCAGGGACATCCTCTACAAGACCATGTTGCTCCAAGCCCCACCCAACCTGATCTTGGACACTTGCAGTGATGGGGCTGCCACAGCTTCTCTGGGCGCCTTGTACCAGAGCCTCAATACCCTCATAGTAAAAATTTATTTCCTTATATCTAGCCTGAATCTATCCTCTTTTAGTTTAAAATCATTATCCCATGTCCTGTTGCAACAGGTCCAGCTAAAATCTTTATCCCCACCTTTCTTACAGTCCCTCTTTAGGTAGTGGAAAGCTGCGGTCAAGGCAGTTACCCAGCCTCATGTGTATTTTTTACTGACAGCAATTCTGGTGGAATGATATTTCCCCACTCTTTGGGTCATTCATCTATTTGTTTTTCTAGAAGATGGCAAAAAGAAGAAAGAAAAAAGAAAGCATCCTCTCCCCCAGGATCTGCTGAGCTTTGATCTGATCGTAATTCTGTTCAGTTGCCATTAATAAACTTCACTTAGCAAGATTAAAGGTTTTGCTGGTTTAAAGCACGAGGAACACAGATATAATGGCTTCAGAGGAACCCAGCCTAGGGCTAAAGTCTGACTTAACTCTCCTGTGGGTGCTGCAGACAAGATGAAACGTGGTGTCTCAACAGAAGGTTCCCGAGCCAAAACAGAGCAGGATGGATGTGGGAAGGCATGGGAGAAATTTGCTGTACTTCCAGAAAGAGACAATGTGTGCCCTTTTTTTGGAACCCAGAGCTTATCACAGCTTGTGGGCATGCAGCAGAGGGACCTGCCTGGGTCCTCCAGCCACCTGAACAAATTACATCAATAAGATTCCCATATGAACTGTCAAAAGGTTTCCCCATTCTGTCGCTATCTTTTGTGAAGCAGGCAGAAAATGCTCCCAGCAAAAAGGATTTACCCTGTAGGAGAGCACTTGGAATCTTCCAAAACCCATAATGAAAACCTTTGTGTTTCCATCCAAGAATGGTATTGGCAGCAACTGAAGGTAATTAAACACACTGCCCACTGGCCATACAATTTTTTTCTTTATAACAATTTCAGAGAAACAAACCCCTGTCTATAACCCAGACAATGTGTTGTGCAACAGGGATTTTTTGGGCTAACTTCTACCCTGCTCTAAGTGCACTGCAACAGGAGTTCCAGCCACTTTATGCCAAGGCTGTGCTTTGTTCAAGATCTCTCAGATGCTCTGTGGTTCCATTTCATTACCTCATAATTTCTAAGAATTGTCCTGTTTACTGTGAAAAGATGAGGAAACTGGCCTGCACACTCAGTAGTTCCTCCATGCGCAAACATCAGAGACATCACCTCTCCATGATCACTACCTAACCCTTGGTTACATTTCTTATCTTTATAGAACTATAACACATACAAGTTCACACTGCCTGTTTTAACTCACTTCCTGAAGGGGATGACTCCATCTGAATTTTTAACCAGATATTCAGTCGCTGGCTCCAATCTCCTGGTGCTTCCACTTCCCACAGTCGCTTCTGCTCCTCAGGATGAGCCTGCAGGAATTTCTGGCATACTGAAAGGAGAAACCAAGGGGTAAAGTATGAATGAGTGAAAAGTACGTTGGAAGAAGGAGAATGTTCTATCCCAGTAATTCTCACAGACCTACTTCAATTAGTTCCTTTAGAAATCTTTCTTCTCCCTTCTCATCTTCCTCCTCTTTGTTCTCGCTGGGACTTTTAGGAAATGTCTATGTGAAATGGCCTAAATAGTCATGTGTGCATTCTGCCATCTGCTTCAATCTAGATTATTTCCTTGTGAGTGCAGAAATAAAAGACTAGAAATGATTTGCTATGCACCTTCTACTGGCACTGCAGCACAGAACAATGTCCAGACAACCAGTGGGTTTCACAGCAGTGTGGGGTTTTTTACCCTCACTACTCTGAAAGGAAAGGGGCTCCTCTATCTTCCAGCTTTGGCCATTCAGAACGCTACTTCAATTTCTGTTTATAAAGAAAAGCTCTGCTTCAGTTTGGTTTTGGGCCAAAGTCACCCTCCTTTTCACTACACCTACCCTACGCCCCATTGTTAGGTTCATTTATTTCTTTGGATGTGGAAAAGAAGAAATGGGAAGAACCAAGAGAAAAATTACAGGATACATGTGACAGATGTACAATCACCTTTATAAACCATATTGCCACAGATTCCTACCACTGTCAGTACACACACTGACCATCCAAAAATTTAGGTCTGCTTATGTTATCAAACTGAAGTATGTTCTATTTAGTAGTAACCTTAGGATGTGTGCAGTGTCAAGAGGAGGCCCACACTGTAGAACAAACAGTTCAAAACATTTACAGGGCATTTTTCAACTTCTCTTAACCACCATTTTATCAGTTGCATCAACTGCTCTAAGATAGTGATCTGTAAACAACAAAATTAGTGTCATTCTCTGTCCATTGTAGTTCATCATACTAAAGAATGGGTCATTTATCTTCAACATTCAGTTGAGTTTAACAATGGTTTGTCGAAACAAAAACCCTAATTCTGGTATGTAAACATTTTACTTACACTAATGAGCAGATCACAGACATTAATTTTATCCAAGGATATCCAGACCAAATTAATCATTCCAATAAAAGCTACTAAAACTAACATATATACTAGAATCCAGGTATCTGCCACAGAGCTTTTTCCTTCCTTCTAGGCCTCTACAGCAGCTTAAACACCATGTCCATGTTAAATAAACTGTCCACAGCTTCAGAGATTTCAGTACAGAGATTTAAAGGTTGCATTCATTTGTCAAAGCATGAAAATGTGGTTCCAATGAAATTAAAAACAGACAGTGACTTCAATATGCTCAAAATTTAACTAGCAGTATTGGTATTTTTATAAAAGTAAACCTAATTAAAACATGATGCAAGTCAAATCTATTCACTATTAGCTCTAAACTTAATTGAGACAAAAGCAGAGTCTTCCAATATATTGCTAGTGTTAACACATAAGAAATGCAGCTTTCTCCTCCATGCTTTCTAAAGCCCTGAGGTCTGCCAAAGGAAAAATGCATATTATTGGGAGAAGGAATGCTGTCAATACTATTCCCTCCTGAAATCACAAGTAGCAGTACCTGCTCGGGTGCTTTTGAATATATTCAAGGGCACATAATAACCAAGAGAAAGAACAGATGGGGCCAAAGTTTTGTTGACACTTATTAGAAAATAACTGGAAAGCTGTAAGTCAATCAAAACATCTCCCCAAAAATGATGGTGAAGACTGCACCACACAGAGAGCAACCTCAGAAAAAAGTACTTTTCTAAAGAAGACACTTTTATAAATAACATGAGCACGGATTTTTTTCTGTGTATTTTACTAGCAAAACCAGAGTTTTGACCTGAAGACAGAGAAGATATATGACTACTCTGTGATCTTTTAAAAGTGACAAATGTTCAAAGACAGTTTATACAAAACAAGTACTGATGTAACTGTATGACTGAGTAGAGCCTGGGTACTTGGCTTATTAAACGTAATTTCTTAAAAATTCAAGATCTACCAGAGCATTATGTGCACAGTGTGGGCTTGACAAGATCTTATGAGTCTTTTCCCTGTGGTGTCAAATAAAATGTGTAAGTCCCTGTCTAGGGCAATGACATAGTTCTGAGAGAGAGCAGCTCTAGGAACACAAACTGTCAAACAGGCACCATGAGTTTTGAGCTTCTTGTTGTCTTACATAAATATTGGCCTACCTTTCCACAGGAAATTCCAGATGGCTCCAGAAAAGGAACCATTTACAGGCAAACAACGGTTCGGTTCAGACAAGGGCACTGAACTCTTACACAGTGAGGACAATCTTCCCAAGACCATATTGAAAATTATACATTATACATGACCCTTACCTAACGTGTCCACATCAAAGGATTTACCTTGATACATGGCAGCAGAAATAGGGCAGCTGATCCCCAAGGCATCCTCAGCCAGGAAAGACTGACAAAAATCATGCAACATTTTCATCCCTAGGCCACCTCTTCTGTACTTTCTCTGGACAAATATAGTATCCAAAACTGGCAGCAGGTAACACTGACTGGTTGTACCACCACACAGGCTCCCTGAAAACAGACAGGGCAAAACACATCCATTTACAAACAAAGTTGGTATTGCTGTACCAACTGTTGTGTGATTTCAGCCACGCACACCGCCCTGGTACCTTTCCACAGGCTGTGAGGATGATCCCAGCTGAAGTGTATTTGCACAGACAGCAAAACACTTTCCAGGAGGATGATTTTTCCATGAAATGGAGAGGACCTGCCTAATGTGGCTGACAGGTCTCACCAGAGTCTTTTCCAGAGTCTGATTTTTCATCACACTAACTTGGTACACAGGCAATGTATATAGGAAAGCTCACTGCAAAGATTTAAATGGTCTAAAACCAAAGAGATATAAATATTCAGAATGTAATGTCAGTATACTACTTTAAAAAAACAACTGAGTGGTGCATTTTAAGAAAGCATTGTTAGAGCTCCATTGTAAGTCACTCCACTTCTACTGAGTGATAATTTATCACACATGTAGGTGCTTCTATTCCATCACCTGAACTATCACTATTAGTGTCAAACCAGGGGTTTCACTCAAGGACAGTCCTTGCTAACAAACACATGAAGTCAGTTAACTGAAATCACGGGGTCATGACTTAATGCTCTACATGTGGACAAAATACAGACTCAAGCATAAGACTCCAAACTATTAAAACTAGTTCTCAGTGAAAATTGCCCAAAATAACCCCAAAACACAGAATCAAGGGATTTATTTTGCAATCACAAATCACAAACTCAAACTGGAGTCAAGAGAGAATTGACTAAGAACAGACATTCAGCATCCAAAATTTTGATGTTCACCCTAACCAACCTAGAGTCCAATTGCTGCATGCAGTATACCCTAAAAATAGAACTTTAAACTACTTTACAGAATAATCACTCAGTTCTGAAATAAATATCCAACATCAGTTCCCCAACCATCTACATACAGGAGAAGGTCCCCATAGAAAAACCTCATGGATTTATTTTAATTTCTAGAAAATATTTATGAAGATTTTATGCTGCTTATGAGCACATGGCAGGTTAAACACAAATGGATATCCAGGCCTATATAACAGAAAATGGTTACATTTCCATACTTTGTTGAATGCCTTTTGCTAAATTCCAATAAAAGACTTTTACTTAACATATTCTTCTCTTTTTCACATTCCCACAACTGTCTTAAACTGGGGTCTATTTCTGCTCCTTTGGTTGGTGTCCAGCACCTTTCACCGATACTGGACAGGCCGGACTTTTACTACTCTCTTTTCTAGGATGCCAATCCAGCACACATGACATACAGCATACATGACTATTTTTAATTCTAGACCCTGCTTTGTCAAGCTCACCATTTAGCAAGAATCCATGTCTCACAGACTGAGCCATGCAACAAAAGTGTGTAGCTACATAACCATCCATTCACATCTTGATTAAGCTTGGTTCACTCCTGCTTAACCAAAGTGCATGCTTAACTTCAAACACATGTTCCAGCACATTGTTGGAAAAGGGTGGGTTGTGGTGGTGTTTATAACCTTTCAATATTTGTAACACATGATGGGTAGTTACTCTTTTTGTCATAAGCCAAAAAATTGAGTATATCCCCAGTCCCATTGTTAGCTGCCAACCCAACAGAGATGTCAAATTCCAGCAGAATTGCACCATACGTTCTAAGGGACAAAATTTTTCTCATGAAGTCTTTAAGAATCCCTGCATGTTGCAAGTGTTCTTTTAAGTATATTATTATCTCATATAGTCTGTCTCCTATAAATCCTGATGAGAGTGCTGTGCAGCAATCCCAGGAGCTGAGTGATTTATGTCTGAGCTCCTAATTTTGTGTTGAGAAGATGACAAAAACTTGTCATGTCTAAAGGCACCGTAAATAAAGAAACCATGAAGCCATTCTTCACCTTGTCCCTGGGAAACACATTAGGAGAGTCACAGCCCACAGGCATTTGAAATAAAATAAACAAACAAACCAACCTTTGGAACAAAGGCCACTTTGTCCCTGTTTCCCACCAAATAGCACAAGGTTACCGTAAGCTAATGGTGGCCCGGAGGTGGCCACTGGGCTCTCACACATTTGGTTAAAAGGTTTGTTTGGAACACACAGACAAAGTTTTGAGGTGAAGGAGGAGACAGGGAAAATAAGGGCATTGGTGATGGAGAGGGAAGCATTCATGCAGCCTGTCCTTTGAAAGCCTTTGATCTGCTTGGTTAGGTCACGAGTGCCAAATGACCAACTTAGGAGCCAGCAAAATGGCAAACAGATATTACAAGGGCAGGAAAGCAGACAGCCATTAGCATTCCCAAAGAGCCACAAACCAGAAAAAAAAATCCAGTCCCCACATCCAACAGACCCAAACAAAACAAGGTTGTGCACACTGACTATTTCCCTACTGAACAACTTGGCTTGGCACACACATGTTTGGACAGGCCTGAGCACTTGTGTAAAGGGTGGGGAATATTTCTGCAGAGCAGAACCCAAGGTCAACCCATTGTGTGAGTTTGTATGTGAGAAGGCGAACAAAGGTTCTGGCTTCAATAAAATTAAATGAATTCATGTCTGGACTGGTATGTAGTCATTTCATTTTCATTATAGCCAGAACCTTCAATCCACCTCAGAAATGCACATTAAAAATATTATTGCTAGCAAACAGAGGGAGACAAAAGCAATTACTCAACAAGATTTCAGCTAATTGTCTGTCAGGTTAAATTCAACGCCATTTTTCTTTTTATTTTTTCTAAAAGAAATTGATGTAATTGATGAAAAAAATCAAATCCTGTTATGTTTTTAAGGATCTCTTTCTACAGGATAGCACCTGGGCCACCAATATCAAAAGGCATTTCCAAAGGTTTGTATGAAGAAAGGTGTGAAATGAATTTGAGCTCAGGAAACCACTTCCAAGGACCATCTCTAAGGCTCTGGTGCAGGAAAAAAGCAGAGATAGGGCCAGGGATGCTTTTTTGCCTAATCCACATCTGCTTAAGAGTTTTTGCAGTCAGGTGTTCCCAAACTGTGACTTGTGGAGCATTTCTAAAGAATGAATGAGAAGCCAACAATGCGCTTACTCCTAATACACCTGTATGTTTTACAGAGGACTCCGTTTGGTTAAGGCTGGTTTGATTCACATCACTCCAGACTTTTACTACTAAGATTTGCCAGGAGGGAAGGGACAACCTTTGACAATCTGACTCTTTTGTTTTTCATACTGCAGGCAGCTTGGTCTGCAGCTGGGCAGCTCATGTGTGTTACAGAGACAGTAATACGTAACAGTAGGGGGAAAAAAAAGGTCTATAAAAAAGGGATTTTGTTCTGGTTTGTTCTTAAAAGCATTAAGACATTCCTGGCTCACTGCATCCTCCAACTTTCTTGTTGATTTATTTGCATCATGAATCTTCTACATTCTCCTGGCATTTATGTAAAGGTGGAAATGTCCATTTTCAGTAATTACTAGTCCTCAGTAAATAAGAAAGGAAAAACTTTCAGGGAATTACATGGTCTCACTGCACAAGAAACAAGTGTCAGTAACCATGGTAATTAATCCTACATCACTACACAGAACACATTCTTTCTGAGGTTTTCACACAGAGCATGAAATAAACACTTTAAACAACATAAAACAGATCCCAAACCCCAAGTATCTATATGAAGGCTTTCTGCAAAATATTTCATTTTCAGGTTGCTGCCTGCAGAGGAAGGTACAGGAAGAGGGAACTGTCATTTCCTATTGTACCTTTAAGTAGCTCCATTTAGTGAGGTCTAACTGCTCAGCTGTCTGATATGGAAGCCGCTGACATAGATAAAATTGGAGACATTTATCTTGGCACGTGACAAAGTGTCTTATCAGCCTCATTAGTGGCTTAGTACATCTCATCAATCTTTAGTATACCCAGTGGTAAATGCTGCATGCCTGTCATTGGACGGGAATAGGCACATTCCAGAGAGGCCAAGTTGATGATCTGTGCAGTCATGAATAAATTTTGCTTTAATAAAGGTGTCTAATGCTCACGAAAAGTGATAGCCTTGAAGAATGAGACTTCTGTTTATCTATACAACAGGTGCAGGGTGGCCAGTGCCAGAAGTGGCCAAATTGTCTCAAAACCTTGACTTGCAGTAGTTACTGCATCTCTGAGCAAGGCGGGTGCTCGAGACCATCTGTGCCTCTTTAGCTGGACTATTAAAAGAGATCCAGTTAAGGATGGTCATAAGATGGATGGAAGCATGGAACTGAACCAAAATTACCAAGTTCACTTTGTACAGGCCACCTAGGAACTGGCAAATGGAAATGACATTACAGTATTGCCAAGACAGTTAATTGGAATCACTGAAGTCCATTGAAAATTTAGTTTGCATAACGACACATTAAATCTGTAGCAAAGATAGAACAGACTCACTGTCCCTTGGTCACCACTTCTGTGATTCACCCAGAAGACTTATGTTTGAAAGAGCCATGCTCCACAGACCTTTTCTGGCTTATTTGCCTCCACTGAAGCATGTTTTTTGTCATGCTGTAGATAATGAAAAATTCACAGATGAGAAATACAGTTGAATACAACATCAATATGAGAATCTCAATTATTCAGTGAAGAAAATCAAACTGGAAAGAATGGTCAGGTAATTGCAGAGCATGGAAATAAAGGGAATCAGAATCACAGGGTGGGCACAAAGGAAAATAATTTTTTCCTAGGACAGAGGTTCAGCACAATATAAAGTCCTGTAGTTAAGCTGCCTCTACAAAATGTTCTGACCAGCACAGCAAAAGTAAAAAGAACTTATATTATGATTTTTAAAAATTAATTATGAAAATATGTAAAACAGCCTTGTGAAATACAGCTTCTGAGTGAAGATATTTATCTCAGTCTGTTTTGGGCCTAATAAATCCCGGACTCTTCTAAAAAGTAGAGAGAATAGAATCAGCCACAGCATGGCTGGTATGAAATTGAAATCACAGAACTTCAGAAAGAGGAATTATTTTCTAAATGCGTACATCAAATAGCAAAAAGCAGCAAAAACAATCAGCTTCAAGCTTCCCGAAAAGGCTTTGGCAAAAGACTGCAGTAATTTGTGACACAGGCCAAAAACTAACAAATATAGCTGCCCAGAGAAAAAAAAAACACTGGCAAGAAAAGGCAGATGCTGACAAAGCTGGACTTGAAGGATTTGTATTTTATGTGGACCTGGTTTAAAACCAAACTGTGACTCTCAACTTACTCAGAAACAGTTTCAACTTGGCTAATACTCCACCCATAGCAGACTACTGTGCACATTCATTTCACTGGAGCGTGAATCATGACAGCCCCTACAAGTGTTTCTTTCCAAAAGCTTTGCTCAGGAATATTTATGGACTTTAAGGAAAATGCACTTGTGTTTGGCATTACAACCAGTTCATCAGCATAATCAGAGACACAGACAAGGCTCCTTGATCAGAGGTTGAGTCCTGATTCCTCACTGATGGTGCAGCAGCACCAGCATGGTGCTGTACAAGCTGTAAAAGCTACACCTTCGTTGGTATCAGGGTTTTTCCATCCCAAGGAACAGAACATCTCTTGTTGCTGGCCTTTGGGATTGCAGCAGAGAAGGCACCTTCAGAGTGTCCTCTGGAATCCAAAACAACCCATCCCTCAAGCTGTTTTTTTCTCCCATTTTGCATGGATGGCTATTGAGTCCTGATTTGGGCAATATCTTACTTCCAAAGATCACACCTTCTCTGTGCTTAAACTGCTGGTATCAAGGTGATTCCCATGAATCTTAAGCCCAGGCTGGTAACCAGCTCCCACATGGGGGCACAGGCTCAACTGCATAACTGGAGTTATTCCAATTAAGCCTCTTCCACTCCAGACTGGTTAACAGCAATTATTTGCATTAATACAGTGTTTAATAAGACCTTTACTAAAGTTAATCAGGTACCCCTAAAGAATTAAAACACATTTTGTTTCTTTTCTATGACACTTAATCAATTAATTATGAAATCAGTTAATCATCCACCTCTAAACTGGGAGTACCACAACTACACAAAGCATTCCAGGACTGATCTAGTGCACACACCTTCCTCTACACAACCCAGCCACTGCTCCTCACACATCCAAGGATCCTTCCTCTTCTTGCCACCACCAACTCCCAATATGTTTATCCACTGGGAACTGCACTTCTTTTTCAGGTATCATTCTTTCCAGGATGCAGTTCTCCATCCTGTGGATAGGCCCTACATTCTTTGTTCCTAGATGTACAACCTCCTACTTGGCTGCATTAAGCACATTTTATTGGAGTAAGCCAGTACCTCAGATCAGAATGGGGTTTGGAACTTTCATGTTTAAATGAAAGTAACATGGACGGCTTCCAAATTCTGGGAAGGTTTGTTCCCCAGATTAATTCTGAGGGAGATTTCATATAAAAATGTAAATGAGAGCCAGGATTATTTATACTGAAAGATAAACAAAAGGATTACATTTCTAGCTATTAGGAACCAGTGGAAATGTGTCTCTAAAATGACCTTACCTTTCATCTTGACCGAGTAAAAGGCAGCAGCCTCGCCGTTTCTCCAGAGTATCTTGGCACGCTCGGTGGCAGAGTGAGGTAGAAAGAATGCATCATTAGCTGAACTCCCTTCCAGCATTCCAAAAATAATGCAGTTCAGAACAAAGAGGACAATCCTTTCTCCAAATGTCTGGACCTAAGAGAACAAACAAAAACAGACCAAAGAAAAATGAGGCAGAGAATAGTATTTTGCATCTCATAAAAGGTTTCAAAATCAAAAGAGGCTGGGAAGGAGGAGGTCAGGAAACACATACACTTAATTTGGGGAAAATACCTCCTGAGTTGGTTCAGCTAGAATAACAAAACCAGTTTTTCTTAGTGTTTCACCCTCTATCCAGCGGGCATAGAATAATTTAGTAACTATTTATAAAGCTTGACATATCTCTTATTGTCACAGAGAGGAATTCTAAAGCAGCAGAAGTATCTTGATTGCAGTCACAGATTTGGAACCAGGATCAAGGCAATCTAATCCTACTCAAAAGTGAAATGAAGACTGGATTCACTGTGGGCCTGATCACATCTCCCCTATTACCTGTGTTGCCACAGCATCAAAGAATTTCGTGGGCCAGGACCTTACTGAGATAGACACTATACAAAACAGAGAATGGTCAGTCCCAACCAGCTATAATCTAGGTGTAACATGAACAATTATTCTGTGCTGAATTCTTAGGAGACAACTGACAGGACAGGGAGATGAAGGAATCTAAAGGATCAAGATTATATTGATCACCAAAGTAAAAACTGCTGCCAACAAGCTTCACACAAATGCTGAAAAAGAAATGAGAGTTTCCACATGCAATGACAATTTACCTTTCAGCAATGAGCTAGTGGGGGTAAGATTTCTATTTTCAGACATTATTTTCATTCTCTGTTGATACAGAGATGCTTGAAAGCCTGAAGGCCTGTGTCCCTGCTCCAAGCTCTATCTTGCAAGGATTGGTATTTCAAAATCCCTCCAGTTCAGTTACCCATAAAAAGTCTACTTAATTCTGCAAATAATTAAACACTATGTGCGACAGGAAAAGATTATAAAGGAATGGAACCATTAAGGACCAAAAATACTGAGAGTTGGGTAGGAAACAAAACTGACTTAATAACCTCATGGCAACACAGCTCATACGCAGCAGGCATCTGACTTTTTGGTTGCAAACAGAATCCAGGCTACCCAAATCTTTCAAATTATGAAAAAGTAGTTCTATCTAACCAAGATAATTTATTTGGAAAAAGAATTATGGATATGGAAATGACTAAATAGCAACCATTTCATAAAATGAATACAATATAAACATTATCCAAGGGAAAAAAATCATAACTAGCTAGATAAGACATTGTTCCAAAGGGTAGTAACACCTCCCACCAGACAGTTAATGTGAGAAATTATTGCTAATGTAGTAATTCAGTTTATGATTATTCCTTTAGTAGGCAGTGAGGGTAAACTAAAAACCAAAAGAAAATAAATCCCACAGATGAATCATAAGGTGCATGCACAGAATTGTTTAGAGAGGGCTAATGTGCATGTCACTGTGTCCTGGAGACGGGAAGCACTTGGTGAGCCACAGAGCCCACATCCCACAGGTTCAGAGCAGGAGCTGTTGGAGACCAAAGACAATTCCATATAATTGCTCTGGCTGGGAAACTCCAGGGTAAAGGCAACTGTTCAAAATAGCATCCTCACCAAAATGAGCCCATCTCTAGCAGGATCAGCTGTCTTCACAACATCTTCCACAGGCCACCAGCGCTGGCTCAAATAAACTGCCAAAACTACAGAAACAAAAATAGGGGAGCATGTTACCCACAAATACAAAGTAGGTTCTCAATTTTTCCACAGGCAGCCTCAGATCTACTTCTCCCTCCAGCTGACTCCAGTCTGTTCTGCTGTGAGACAGAAGAACAACAATTGTATTTCAATTTCACCTCCGTGTCCCTTGATATCCAATTTTCAGTACTGCACGAGGCATCAAGTGAAAGTAATTTTTCTCAGGAATTGATGTGACTTTGGTGTGACAGCCTGTGTTCTATATGAATAAAGCACTTCCTGCTTAATACTAAGTTCAGTAGCAGAGTAGGTTTGAGTGGCATTTGGGACAGTGGAGCTACCTGGATAAAGGTTTTCAAGTTTCTTTCAAACTTTCCCCTGCCCACACACACATATTTGCATATATTTGAGTGCACATATTTGCACTCATGCAAGTCAAACATGAAAATTCTCCTATCAGCTTTATCAAACAGAGAGCTTTTCAGCTCTCTCTGTGGTTGAATTTCTATCTATGGGTAGCTTTAGAGTACAGACTCCCAAATCTCTGCATGGACAGATATTTTCTGAGGTTCAAATGCACACTGAGAGGTTCCTATCAACAGAAGACAGACATAGACACGCATAATGAGATACACTTTTGCTTCAGGGCAAAGTGTATCAGCAACCCACGTAAGTCAAGTCCTCATGTAGGTGTGATGTAAAACTTGCACCCCACTTCTTCTCATCCTTCCTCAATTTTTCACATTTGCAGGAACAAGTATTTAAACCCTACTCCTACATGTTCATCTACAGAATTCATTGCCTGCCAATAGATTTACAAGGAAAAGACTTGAAGCAGCAACAATGACACTGAAACTACTTCCAAGCCTTGTTCAGAAAGAAAAGTTTTGACATGGGGTCATTTCAAAGGATAGAGAATAAATTTCAAGGGTTTAGATGAGGTTTTGGAATAAACACAGAAATCTGATCATTTATGACCATAAACACATCAAACAGCAAATATTTCAGCCAAAATAACTCTTTAGTATCCGTGCACTGGTGACATTCACCTAAAGCACATGGCCATGATTTCAGGGTTGCTCAAGAACACCAAATAGGGCACCTATCATGTCCATTTTTATACAGAAAGACAGAATATAATATAGGAAGAATGTTGCAAAGAACAGCACAGAGTTCACATGTCTTGAGTCCTAAAAGAGTGCTCCAACAACTGGCTCTAACCTACCCAGCTAGGGACAAATATAAGAAAGTTCAAAACCATCTGTGAGTTAGAAACAAATTCACACACAAGGAAATGAAATGACTTTAAGGACAGTATTCATCATTTACCTGTTTTAGCCTCAGGTTATATGATTGTCACTGATGCACACAGGTTAATTTCCCTTTTTGCTTCAGCCTCTATCGCTCCTGCTGGTTTTAAGGCTGGAGATTCAGATTAGCTAACTTATATTTCCAATAAATTATTTAAGCATGTGCCAAAAAGCATTACATTTTGTGTGCTGGGTTAACAAGGAAGAAGTATTGCACGCAAGGGCAGATGCCTGTTTATAGCAGCAGACTCAATTCATTAAATATTATGCACTTACTTGCATGGGATTTTCATACTCTTTCTGTGATGGATTCAATCTGTTCCCTCAAACCCTTCCCTCCGCTTTCAAATGCAGCAGCCACTGCTCCATTACACATCCATGAAACATGCAGCTACAAAGGGAGCTGAGTCACACAAAGGGGACATAATGGGCCAAATGCTGACTTTAATAAGAGCTGCAAAGAGGTTTGGCACACAGTTCAGACATACAAGACACATAGTAAAGGTCAGAAAAGTTTTTTAAAGCTTTGAGGAAAACAGGAAGATGCATAACCATGTTGGAAGGAGTTGCTTTTATAGAACATTTACTGTGCTATTCAATAATTTAAATGTGTGGAAGGGAACACTAGTTGACATAGCAACTGTCACATCACATTACTTGAGCAACCTTATCTATATGGATGCCTTCCTTGAAGGAAAAACATTTCTCCAGATTTCACACAAACATATGTACTTTGCTTTTTGTTATCATTTTTCAAGTCAACATCTGGTCCACAGTTAAATCCATCCATGCTTCCCCATACTCTCATTTTCATTTTATAATCAACTTTGAGGAACACTACTTCAAATGCAAACATGATTTGTGAGACCACATGTTCCCTCTCTCTCCCTTCCCAGTCTTGTTATTCTTTCCAAAACATTCAGTCAAGTTCACCTGATCACAGGAGATGGAGCTACTGCCAACACACATCACCTGCACCTTGTGAATCAGGATGTGTGTGACTGCAGTGACCTTGCAACTGCAAAACCTGATGTGCTTGATTGTGCAGTTGCAAGACCAAGTGAAATGCATTTCAGGTCACAATTAATGGGGTTTACACATGCTCAGGTGGGTGGCTTGCCCTGTAAGCACCAGCTTGCTAAACCTCAGTACTTTCATCACCTGCACTCAGACAAACACAGAGTGTTGCAAGAAGCTGACAGGCAGTGGAGCACAGGATTCCACAGCACAGGGTGTTTGGAATCCAGGACTGAACTGAATTAGGCACCAAACATAATGCAATTGTGATTATGAAATGTTTGCTTTTGCTGGGCAAACATGGATCCCTTCCCAACACAGGCCTGGATTATATTTTTACTTCCTAGGCTATGCTGGCCAAATGTTCCCACACTGGTGTGCAACTATTTAAATGAAATGTGCACATCAGGATTCTACGCACAGAGCAAAGAAGAAAAAATAAAGCAACATCCAACTTGGCTCTTCTTTTTCCCCTGCCTTATCTCAATTGCTGAAAGACATCCCCCAGTTACAAACTAAATGAAGGTGATGTTACATATGAGAGAGTAATTAGAGTTAATAAATATCTAAGATAAAGTAGTAGCACTTTCTGTAAAGTCATCTTTACCTGAATCCCGTCACTGTTTCAGATTGCTGACACACTTAAAGAGGTCACTTTTGTAAGACTTCCACTGTGTAAATACTCTGACACTGGAACAATTCAGAAATCCCACTCTGAACTGCATCCTGCAGCACTGACATACCCTGAACTAGCTGGGTCCCACAGTTCCCTGTCTTTAAAATGGAATAAGAGCATTTCTCACTCTTTTCTAGGAATTTTATCAAAACAAATATATTAAAGTTTGGGAGGCAGGCAGATTCCTGATGGAATGGCAGCCATTCAAGTTTCTCAGATCTTTCCTGCAACCAGTTACATTTTCTTCTACTATTCAGGCTTCACTCAGTGATTTGTTGCAAATGTCTTGTGATAAATGTTCCAAGGCATCTCACAGTTATTGTGAATTATTACATGCAGCATACAGAAAATGCCACAATAAGGTATGTTTATTTAGTGTTATAAAGATGTTAATCACCCATGGTATGCTCTGTAAGCCCTTACAATGCAATTTACATTCTCATAAAAATATCTGTACAGATATACTAACAGAAAACAACACTCAGCCCATCAAAAATAAATTTAAAATGCTTCCAACCGAGACCAAGTCCTACAGAAAAGCTGCCATACCCATTTTCTCTTTGAAATATGCAGATCATTTCAAACCACAAGCTACTCATCACTTCTGGACAGCCCATCTTATCAAGATGATCAGAAATAAATCTCAGTGGTGGAATCCACCACTCTTTAAACCAATTTTCAAGAATTAAACACCATCAAACTGAAACACAGTATCTGTGGACAACCAGGAAATTTGCTTCTAAGAGTGCTCCTGCTGCGGAAGAAAACTAAAATGCAGAGGTAGAGGACAGGTAGAGCAAGAGAAGATATTAACCACAGCAAGATTGTTTCCCTCTTCCATCTGGATGAAACTTGTTTCACAAGAAAAGCGTAAAGCTCAAGTCAGGAAAAGAAAATTATGTTACTTGTTAAATGTTTTCATTTTCTGCCCTTAAAGTCAAATGTCCTTAAAGTAACAAAGACTAAGTTAAAATATATTGCCTTGCTCTGAAGGAATTGGTTCTGAATTAATTTGAGCTGTTCACTGGTCAGAACAAAAGGTCATGTAGGTGAGCAAATCCAGGTGGAGTTTCCCCATTAGCACAGTCTGCCACCCTAAGAGTCAATTCCAAATCTGCTGAGCTGTTGGAAAAAAATTAGGACAAAATACTTCAAATGTATATACTCATCTGTATAGGTATGCACACACATCCCAGCAGGCTTTAAAGAACTAACTAAAATTTATTAACACTCATCTGAAAAAAAAAAAATCACATTGGTCAAATGATGTGTGCAGGAAGACTGGCCACATGTTTATAGTATATAAAACCCAGAAACAAGTTCTAGAAAACCCTTTAAATCACACTTTTGGAAGGAAATATCAAAAGCCAGGTGATGTAGCCGGCTTAGAGATCTCTCTGTTCTTCTGACTCTGGACTGGTAACTTGAGCTGAAATTTAGCAAGGGAGGGTCACAGCAGTCAGTCAGGCTGTTGTTTGTACTATAATAAGGTGTTTATTCTGGTAGGTTTAAGCTTTTAATGAAGATAGCTATCATGTAATTTAGGCTCCAATTGGACTTGTCTGACTTGTTCCTGTGAGAAATCATTTTTCCTTGTGTGCTTGTATCTCATTAATACTTCTTGTTCCTAATACTAAATGAGATCATTTAACTGAAGAGCTCTGCTAAATGCACTTTCACCTGCATCTATTTAATAATTCTTTGTTTCTGCACTGTAGTTACAGATCCCAATTCCTCTTGTGAAGCCTAAACTAACTCAGTGCTGTTTTCAGCCATATTCCTTTGAACATGAGTCAGGAGATGAGCACAACTGCACCAAGAGCCAGTCTGGTCTCTGGTGTAGATGCTTCTCCCCTTTATCACACCAGTGTGTATGTCTCTTCAGAAAAACACTAATGGAACATATAAATTAGTGTCAGAAGAGTAATTCTGCATCAATAGCTTTAGAGGGACCAGGAAGTCTTTTGACTACAGCTGGAACTTGGAAAGGTCCCCTGCCTTGTCCTGTGAACCACAGCCCATTAGCAAAGGTCCAACTGAAATCTTGTGTAGAAGGAGCTGGGAAACTGCAGAGTTCACCTCTAACCACAGGTGATCTTAATCTGCTTTTTGTTCTTCTGAAGAAATTTCCTGGTCACAGGGTAGGACTGAACAATGAACACCTACACTAACAGAACCTGTTCTAGGAGTGCAAGATCATTACCTGCCACATTTGGAACTGAACAGAGGATTTTGTTCTGCCTTTGCTATATTATTAAGAATACTGGCTATTAAAGCCTTCCAGGTATAATTTATAGCTTATCCTTTAAAAAAAAAGTACACTTTTAATGACAGATGTCGTTAGCTGGCTGCCACATTTGGAAGCTGGAAGTTTAAGAGTATTGTCACTGTATTTCCTAAGTGACACAGTGAGTCAATCCAAAAGTTCATGTCCTCATTGCAGATATTCCAAAAACTCTACAGCCCATTGCTTCACAACAACACCAACACTCCTCACCTAATCTACACACCAGCAGATAGTCCTCACACACCAGTACTGGAAATGAAAGTCAACTAAACCTAGGACTGAAAAAAATATCATAAAGCAAAAAAAAAAAAGAAAGAGTAAGAATCAGTAAGAAGCAATACAATTCATACCTGTATTGTATTGTTTAAGGATTTCAGGATTCTATCCAAACCATAATGTGTTTAAATTTCACATCATTCTGAATTAGAAAAATATTATCCTGTTGAATAAAGTCAGAAAGAATAACAGATTTACCCAAGGAGATTTTTCAGCTATCAGCAGAGAATTTATGCATAGAATTTAAAAGCCCTGATTGTCAATTCTTCCATCTAATCAGCAGCCCACTGACACAAATCCTTGACAGATAAACTGAAACCACTTCATATTCAAAACAAAACCCAGAATATTTAAATACATAAACAAACAGACCATCTTAAAGGTAAAGAAATTACAACTACTCAAATTTCAAAATATTTGGACCAGTTCTAACCTGTCTTTTTATCCTTTGGATCAGTTAACAGCAACAGTTTGCAAGTAGGATTATTTCGGTAGAGAGGGACAAAACACACACAGGAATCTTCAAGTTTAACCTAAAAAACAAACAAGCCCTGTAGCTCTTTGTACTGTAAAGCTCACAACAAGTACTTCACATATCAGATGCACTTATGACATGTTTTATTGACATGCTTTGCTGACATGCATGGCACAAGTTTAGCACAACATCCTCTCAATCCTCAACTTCAAGGCACTGAAATACACATAATATTCTAATATCATCCATAAGGAAAGTTAATTTAAAAGAAATCAAGCTACTGAAGTTAGTGAAGACCTTGCTGCTGACTTGCCCTGGTTAGTACATAACCTGGCTTTGAGCACTGTCACACGCAGACAAATGGTGTTATGAAAGACCAGACCCATCAAATGAAAACAAATACAACTTGCACTTCTTACAGCATCCTCCAGCTGAGTATTTGTGGTGTTTTGCAAACAATGAATTAAGCCTCAGGGTACAGGGAGTATCAAAGCATTAGGGCAGTGCCTGGGCAGTTTATCTTCCAGGCACAGCGAGGGTAGATAATTGGCACAAGGTGGTTAAGCTGAAGGCAAAGCTAAAATCAAAATGCAGCTCTCAAGCTTCTGCTCTTAGACTAAACTTTTAAATGATGTGACACAAACACAAAATTACTGTGCTCAAACAGCTCTATATGCATAGAAATGACGATTTCCATATGAATATTGCAAATGCTGTCATGTAAGTTTAGGTACAGGCAAAGAGCGTGCATGACTTAGCACAGTATGTACTGTACTTTCCAAAATCTGGTCCATTGTGTATGTGTGGGTGTGCCTCTCTCTCTAATTGCACCCATTTGTCAGTTTGCTATGAAACTCAAATCAGTCACGTGTTACATTTAATATTTCTTGGTACATGGAAGAAATATGAATATGGATTATTCTGGATAACAACTCTAAACTGAAACCAGTGTTCAGTAGTTGATGAGTGCCAGAATCCTGGAAGCATCTATGCAAACACTGGACTCCAGAAAAAAAAAAACCCAACAACTTGAAAACTGCTTGAAATCTGTATTCATGAGCTTGCCTAAATCTGGGGATTCAGTTGTTCTTTGCATGCTTCAAACATAACAGCATCAATGTCATTACAGCACCTGGGAGCATTTCCATAATGAAGAGGCCAGGACTACTTCCAATACTGCCATGATTGTTATTTTGTTTGGTAAGGTAATGTGCACTTTCACAGGTGTTAACAAGAGCAGCATGAGCCAAGCAGAGCTTTGTGTGTGGCTGCTGCCAACCTGTGGGGCTCTCATCCTGACTTGCAGTAATCCTTGCTATTTGTGTCCTGAATGCTTGACCAAGCCACACCAAAAAGAAGTTCTGTGACCCCAGCAAGTGGGCTGACAGCCACTTAATTCCTGCTAAATAATTATTCACTGTTGCCTGTCCTGCCACTTCAAACCTGCTTTAATTCAGATGCAGAACGGGAAAAAATGTTTGGTAATGCAGCCATTATTCAAACACCAAACCCCTCATCCCTCAGGTTCTGGGTGTATAACAGAGACTGTCAGCTGGGATGTTCACCGGGAATGGGAGTTTTGCCTTATTACATTTGAATTATTTTAAATTACAAAACATCAACATTCTTTGAGCTATTTATTATAGACTATAAGGAAAAAGACAATACAGCAACAACACTACCATTACTTATGCCCTTGACTGGCTGACTGCAGATTAGATTAGACCTGAATTAAATGAATGCAAAGAGAAATGTGTTGCTATGAGACTCAAATCAGTCATGTGACATATTTAAGGGCTGGTGACAAGCCACAAAATAAGACAGTTGTGAATCAAAAGCCAGAAGTCCACCTTTAACTGATCTCAGTGTGTGTGGCTTTTGCAGGAATACACAGAGCACTGCCTGGGATTTTAACCTCCTCTCCCTTCTGCTGGAACCTCTGAAAGTACAAGCAGGCATGGAAGCATGGAAGGTAAGGACACAGAAGCCCTAAACTGGGGGATCTTTGCATGTTCAGTCTGTATTTAGCCCCGCAGGCTCCACTAGAGGGCATTAAAAGAGTATTTAAACCCCATTACATCCCCAGCTCAAAGCCGAAGCTGATCCCACCTGGAACAGCATTTTTCTGGAAACTACTGCATATTATTTTCCTAAATTGCAGAAAATCTACTGTGTTCCAAACACTCATTTTAACTAATCCAATTTCTGCTTTGATAGCACAATAACAGGTACCTCAGCACACCTTTTATGACCTACAAAATGCCAGAATTAAAGGTTTCATAGGTAGACTGCAGTAAAAATGTTTAATAGGCCTGTTCAGTCATCTCTATTCCACCCAGGTGTCTTAGGAACAGAATTCCTTTGGGAAAATCCACACTCAAAATTACCAATATAAGTACTGGAAGGAATGGAAACAAAAGGTAGACTGTATCACAATGCCTGTGTAAACTGCACAGCAGAGGCAGAATACAGAGCGGCACCATGGTGTAAATCTCTATAAAATTTGCTTTTGATTGTCCTGTCAGGAGGCAGGTCAAGATGCTAAGTTCACCAGAGTACTTCAAATCCTCTTCAACACTCAGACTTGGAGTTTAACCTTATTTCTCATTTACAGCATGCAAATTATTTGAAATAATGCAGGATTTACTGAATTTTTCTGCAATCCAGCCATACCAGTTTACCCCTATTAGCATATATGAGCACAACCTGCAAACTAATCTGCAAGTATCTAACTTGCAGCATGAGAAACATCAGCCTACTACCTCTCCTCCTCCAGGGATGGAAAAAACATCAGGAGTAGACAGTGACTTCTTCAAGAGTTTTTCATAGTATGCTTCAGCATCTGCTTGCAGAACCTCTGAATCTCCTGTTATTGTATCAACCAAGTAAAGTCGACCTGTGATTAAAATAAAACACAAGATATTTTTACATTCTATATTAAATAAGAAACTTAAGTCTTAAAACCCCCATTTCCCCAGCAGCTGCTTGGTGTGGCTAGGCCCTTAATGATCTCATTAGAGCCTTTTGTATAAGCTTAGTCTAAAATAGTAAGGCTGGCAAAAACCTGCCTGTATGTTATTTACCTCTTGATATGCAACTTTACAAAGCAGAACTATGACAGCATCAATTCACATTTGTCTCCTTTGAATTCAACAATTTCTCTAGGTGTAAGAAAATTGCTTTAAAGTTGAAAGAGCTTTAAAAAAAATCTTCAAAACACAGCCTGAGTTTAGCACTGTCCAAAAATATAACAGGGAAAGAATTCCAAAGCTTCCATTCCTTCTTGGAAGGCTGCCCCTTTTTGGGTCAGTCTAGGATCTGTTGTTTGTCATTAACTTTTTCCTTCTCCTTTTTGACTAACATCAGTTGGGCACTTTCACAACAATGAAATAATGTAAAAAATTTACCTACACAACTCTTTCCAAAATAGTAACATCATATTTTATGCAACATAACTTTGAATCCATGTGACTCAATGCTGGAGGGTATTTGTTAATTGCATGCAAACAAAAATTATATATATCTGAGGCCTGTAACCTAAATGCAAAGTCCAACTTGGTGTACCTGAAGAAGCAATAACCTCCTTCTGATCTAACAAACCAGACTTTCTGGTGGCTCATCACCAGCCCAAGAAAAAGAACATGACAGGAGATGAGTTAGTAAACCAAATGGTGTCCAGCCACTGTTCTATCACAGGAATAAAACAGCTTCAATTTAAGGGGCTTTCAATCAACAAGCTACACCTGCAACTCTTGTATGCCCAAGTGAGGTCCAAATCTTTTACCCACAACTGTTGTTGGTATCTTAGCTCTGAACCCTTCTTTTTAATGATGGTTTGGTCTCACATGGCACCTCCCTTGGTAAGTTAAATGTGAAATAACTGCACTGATAGTAAATGGCCAAGACAAGGAAGAGTCTTAAAAGGACCAGTGCAAGACCTGTCTGTACTAACTTTAACAAACTATGAATCATATAGGTACCATATTGCAAATTATACCTTTCCACATAAAAGCAGGAGCATGTAGTATTTGTAGTACCAGCTCAGACTATTCACCCATGGCCCCTCCACTCTCCTTCCAGCAGTGATCAGTATCTGATTCCTCAGCAAAAGGATAAGAAAATTTAAATGCTTAAAATGCTTTAAACACTATTTTCCTGCCCTTTGCAGGCAACCAGCTTCCATCCTGATGCTTGGCAGCAGAGCTGTGTACTCAGAATGCTGAAGAGAAGCTATGCTGGAGATAGGTTTCTAGCATGTTTTATGTGACAAAATGGGAAAGAAAAGAGCATTGCAGCACTGGCAAGTCAAGTAAAATAAAAATCCCAGGCAGAACTTAAACACCATCGAGAAAAGAACTTATGTCAGGAGAGAAATTAAAGATTATTATTCAAAACTTTGGTAATTCACAAAAGCAAATTTACTAGTAAATTAATCCTTTACAAAAGAGCAGCATGTAAGACTTGAGTTTAGCACAAAGAAAAATATTTGCCACGCTAATAAATATTGTTCATGAGGTGCTGCTTACAAGGCTCCCTCCTGCCACGGTGCAGCCAATGCAACTTAACAGCACAGTCATGTTCTCTCCTCACTGAACAAAGCAATTAACTTTCTGCTACATAACATGCTTGTACTCTAAAGTAACAAGGACCACTCAAAGGACAAAATAAGGTCACAGATTAAATAATGAGGCATTAGAAGAAACTTTTGATCAACTTTCTATCAATACAGCTTTGCACAGAAGTAGTCTTTTCCTTTAAAAAATGCTTTTAGATTTCCAGTGAACTTGTGTTTCCTGGGCAATACAGTGAAAAGGTCCAAGTGAGTTAGGAACACATGTTCCTATACAAATGGAATAAAAAAATTTCTTGTGAAGAAGAAAGCTGTCGGTGGGGGAGAGAGACTGAGGCTGCTTTAGGAACAATATGGAACAGAAGTGTCACCTGAATTTCTTTTATGTTAACTAATGTGTTTCCCAGTTTTTCCCAGTATAAAGTGACAAAATAACATTTACCCTGCTGTATATGTCCCTTTTACACTTCTTTTGTACACAGGCATAAGAAAAAACCCTCAAAGTCTGTCCATAACTATTGTTACTAGGCATTCAACTAAAGCCATAATTATTGCTGGCTAACAGGGTGTTATAAAGGTTGCTAAAACAAATGCAAAATAACTTTGCTTTAGAATAAAAGTAGTGCCGTTCTCTCAGGAGTACTTCAGTCTGAGGCCCAATCATCATCTTGGGATACCAAAATTACAACATTCCAAGGACAGCCTGTTGACCTAATTGGAATTTCAGGATTTTATTTGAATTTGGTCTTACCTAGCAGCAACAAAAGAGCACGTGGTGGCAGCCAGCCTGCCAGGACCTCACCAGCAGCTCCTGCAAGGGGCTCTGTGCACAAAGGGTTACCCGAGGGGCCTCCTGCTGCAGCCACAGAGGAGGGACCATAAAGCAGGAGAGTAAATTTAGAATGAGAGGCCTCCTGCCCCAGAGAGATTCCTGACACTGGGACTGACATCTTAAACAGCCAAAGCTGCTCAACAAGGTCAAGGCATCCTCGAGGTGGATGGTGCAGCAGCAATGACAGGGAGGGGGTGACAGGTACCAGCCTTTATGTGCAGGGCACTGCTTTCAGGGCAAAGGACATGGAAGCTTTGCAATTCCACAGGGAAAAACTATCTAGAGGCAAATAAATGAGAAACCCAACGAGCACATTTCCATTTCAGGCATGCAGAAGAGATTTTAAAGCAAAAACTAGCAGCGCATCTGCTTCTCTCTTTTGTTTCCATGGAGCAGTCTGGGCCACATTCTCAAGCGAGGATGTGCAAGTACATCTCCTCTCACTCTGGTGATCTGTCATCAATTTGCACTAAGAATCTGATTTTTTGAAGTGAAAAGCTACAGCTAAAACCAGCTATAAATATCAGCAGGCACTGCCCATACAACTCAGTCATCTTTAGGAGATTCTACCCTCTAAAACCTCAGCCTAAAACATTGTCCAACTCTGCCAAAAAGGAATAAACCAAGGCCCCTGCTTCAGTCTAGACCCATAAACTCAGCTTTTTCTACTCCCACTGCTATTCTACCCTTTGTCTCCTCCAGAAGAGAGAAGTGAATTTCATGGGGTTTCATCAAATGGACAAATATCCTCCTTGAAAGGTAAAAGTCAGACAAATTTTACTTCACTTAGGACCCAAAAAGATCAATATGTGGGAATCCAGATATATCTCACCAGCACACACATGTTCTGCATCAGGTACATAAATGCAATCACAAAATGGGAGACAGTAGTCTACCCTAACATAGAATTAATTTTTATGGATTAGAGACAGACCCCCATCACTAGAGATTCAGGAAGATTGCATTCTACCAGTTAAAGTAAGCAGGAAATATTTTTCCACGGGCAGAAGAATTTATTCTCAACACAACAGAAAACACATGGTGCATGCAGTCGTATGTGAAATTCCAGAAGTGAAACTACAGAATGTTGTAATGTCCAAAGGTAAAGGACATCCTTCCATCTGATCACATACTCTGAAGTATCTGATTTTATTCTTCACCATGAAGCCAATACACAATTTACCAAATAAGAGATATTTCCTAGAACCATGGAATGGTTTGGGAAAGTGACTGTAAAGATCATCTCATTCCAGCCCCCTGCCATGGGCAGGGACACCTTCCACTAAATCTGGTCCAACCTGGTCTCGGACACTTCCAGGGATTGGCGGTATTTGCTTTAATTGTTAAGAATCTTCTATTCCTGCATTCCCTTGTAGGTAATTAATACTGTTCCCTTAAGCCAACAAAGTTGGTGATGCAGTTTTTTTCCAGACTAGACACACCACTGGCTTGATTAAGATGCACTGGTCCTTCCAGGAAAGTCAGACTTGTTGAAATGCCCATTTCAGAGTAAGGACATTTAGGATGCAGCCAGATTGTAAAGTAAAATACATCAACCTCACCGTAGATGAAGCATGAAAAGTGTTATGTCTGAAGTGAATTAATCATTTATCCTACAACTACTTTTTCATGTTCTACAAACACAGAGAAGGATACTACATGCATCCATTAAGAGCGGTATGTTTACAGAAGAGCCATCAGTCACCACAGGACTTGTATCTGGATTTTGTACATTTGGGCAAATTTGTGAATAATTTTACATGTAAAAATATGAAAAATACCTCAGTCAGATTTCTAGTGGTGTAGGAACAAGAGAGATAAAAAGAACTCAACATTTCTAAATTTCAAGTTTCATTATTTTTTAATTCAGTTTTGCCATTTCTAATGCTTGCAAGAGCAGCACTGGCTTTGTTTATTGGCTTTATTTTCATGCTAATACATTTCACAATAACAAAAGAGGGGGGAAAAAAGAAAGAAAAAACCAAAAAAACAACTTCAGCAGGTTTGAAGTGTTTCTGATGATGTTCTGAGGGGTTTTGTCCAAGAACTATTTTCCTTTTTTTTCTTTTCATTTCAAAAACCAGTTTGCAATAAGAGACAAACATGCACCAAAACAAAATGACAGTATATCAGGTTAATATTTAGGAGGGAGCGTTGTAATTAAACCATGCAACTGAGACTAGAAGTCCTAAGATTTATTCTTAACACAGGTGTGTTTTTGTGGCCCCTAACAAATCACTGCATCTTCTGACTGGTTCCTTATCAGTTAAGTGTGTCTTATCTACCACTTCAAAGGGTGTGATGTTTTCCTTATCAGTGCCTCTGAAGCCACTACATAAAAAGACCAAGAAGTCACATAACATAAATTTTTCTCAGTTCTCCATGGACTGCCACTGCCATACTACAGAAGCACACCCAGGACAGTGTCCAGGATTGAATCACTACTTTTTTTTGCCCTTCTGAACCATACACACGTGACTGCAGTGCTGTCTCTCACCCTTTCATAGGAGCAGGAGCTCTGTGATGAACAGCAGGGGCTTCACATCAACTCTTCTCCTTCCCTCCCCATGAGCCTGAACAGCTCCAGGCATGTGGTTATCGTTAGACAACCATATTTGTTTAACCTTTCAAAGGAAGGAAGAGGTCTCTGGCACGCTCCTGGGAGTACACGCAGAACCTGACTCCCACATCCTGAATTTAACTGAGCAAATACATGCCAAAAACCCAATTTCTGGTGGAAGTGAAACTGCAGGATCATAACAGCGTGTGGTGGCAGCTGAGCCAGCGGGTGAAAGCAGTGCTGTGGTATCTATCCAGCACAGCAAGGCAGCTCTGCACCACATCATCCATGAAAACAGTGTCCTTCCCACTGCTCTGCTTTCCCCCATTTCCAATAGAACAAGAACTCTTGGAATATTCACGATGTAGGTTTCAGGGTTGTATGTTTCAATCCCAAAATTCCATTCGTGTATCACTTACTATTCTATCACAACTCAAAGGGCCAGAAGAGCTTCAGGAGACAAACTAAATAAAAGTCTGTCTGTAAACAATCTTCAACTGTGGAATCAATAACTTAAGGCAGAGGGGAAAAAATAATCCCAGTTCCACTCTCAATCAAGAAACCTGTTTGATTAAATTGATGAGTTTAGCTATATGTGTCATTACTACAAATTTTATTACTCAAATGGAGGGCAAACCAAATCCCAGGCATTGCAAACACAGGCTGCTATCCCACTAGCCATGCCATTCCCACAAACACATTTTTACTACTGATTTCAGAAAAGAGAAGAGCTTTAGCTATATACATATTTTTAGCTGAACATAGATGAGAAAAAGAAAAACACCTTCAATTTTCACACTCTTCCATAAGCTCTGAAGGCCTTTCAAACCTTCTATTACCAGGTCTATAAAACACGTGTTTTTCATTTCCAAAACTTAAGGTAATCCACAATTTTTGAAATGGAAAAAAAATAGACAAGGAAATTAAATAATTGATTTAATTATTTAGCTTTTTAAATAAAAATACTTAGCTGAAACCACATTAGTTAAAATGTTTTGAAGGCTAGAAAAGCGAGTGCATATTGAGGGGAATCATGTAATGGTTCCTCCACTCTAACCTGCACTAGTCCAAAAGGAAAGTTCCAGCAAATAGGTTCCAACTATATCTGTTTCTTCTCACATGGCTCTTTAGCAGTGTTACACTCACAAATATAAATCCACATCCAACTCATAGTACAAATAAACTAAAATACATCTGTGTAAACAGGCTACCCCTGTCCTATTACACACACAATGCACATCTGGACTGGCATGTTTAGCACAAAGTTTTAACCCAATGTAATTGAAAAAAGCTGAGGAATTACAGCCCTGAAACAGACTTCACAAATAAAAAACTGCAGCATACTGTTAAACCATGGAAGTGCTACCAGCTATAGCTATGACATATCAGAATTCATACTTCTGCACATTTAACTTTGTTTTTCACAGAACTTAGATGTAAAAAAGAAACACACAGCTTACAGAATAATTCAGGGGAAAATGCAGCGCTGGAGAAAAGGGATAATTCAGGCTTTGAGCTTCATGTTCACATCAGGTTTCCCAAAGAAAATTCTAATGATTCAGGGTGATAGCTGCTAACACCTCTGAATTTGTGAACATCAGCATCAAGTTCTTAATAAATACTGGCTTTCACACAATCAAGAAATAGGCTGAAGTGTTCCTGGAAAAGTCTGACTTTGACTACTGAAGGCAGAGGTATGGACTTTGGAATTATAAAATTATTCAGGTGGGAAGGGACCTTAAAGATCATCATTTCCCTGCCATGGGCAAGGACACCTTCCACTACCCCAGGTTGCTTCAAGCCTGGTCCAAATTGGCCTTGGGAGTTTTCCAGGGATGGGGCAGCCACAGCTTCTCTGGTGTCAAACTTGTCTTTTCTTGCATGCGTATGGAAGCAAATACTCAAATGGCAAGAATTTGTCAACTTAATTATTTGCCTATCCCCTAAACAAAGTAAAATACACAAGCTCTCCAGAACAACTGGGAAGAGGCTGATTTGAAAGGAAAATGGCAGGAAAGGTTCTTTGGACAGCAGCAGATCTTTTATGAAGCACAAGTGCAAATGCAGATAGTGGCAATTCAATCCTCTACAAAGATGGAAGGTAGAAAGGAGGATGCATCACTCCAAAGTCCTCCTGTAACTTGAGGGAAAGGAGGAAAACAATGACTCCCATTGTGATGAACACAGAATGGTGAAATGGCAGGAAATGACAACTGAGTTTGACAAATGGTCTAGCAGGGAGATGAATTCATCCCACACGGAGAAGCCAGGCAGACTGACAGGGCACTTTCAGAAAATGGCGGTGTTTGAATAATTAAAAGTTATTACTGAAACACACGCGGTTACAACCTGGCACCAGGGCTAGGATTTAAGTACCACATCAAATACATTTCCCATTTACTACCATCATCCAAAGGAAGTGTGAGAAACCTAAAGCCATGCCACACACAGCCCTTAACATCACGTCATACAAACCACAGCAGAATGTGGCACACCAGGAGTACCTGAAAGCCCTGCTTTGACATCAGAAAGGACAATATTCCCCAAGCAAAGCAGTGATGAAAATATGAGACAACTGTCTGGATTTTCAGAGATACCAGCTTCAAATACCACATAATTTGAGCTGCAAATGCTTTATATCTGACAGGCCTACTGCTCCCACCAGCAGAGAGCATAAGTCTGCCTGAGAAAGCCTAGCAGCTTTTCTCCAAATTACTTGCAAGGACCAATTTGCACAGCCAGAATAATTTCAAAATAAAACAATTAATTTGGGTTGGAGTGGGGGGGGGAAAAAGGAGGAAAGAAACAAAAACCAAAATCCCTTCCCCCACTAATTTCCACTTTGCTAAATTTATGACATGGCTGCAAATTAATACATCACCTGCACCAGCTATCACAAGGCTGTCTCAGAACTTGCTTTAATAAACAGCTGCCAGTAGTGGAGGAAATATGTAAACATCGCTCTTGTTTCTCTGTGCCATTGTGTCAGCTATTCTACATGTCTTTGAAGGTGCTCCAAAATCAGCATGGCTCTGCTTTTCCCTTTTTCTCCTTTTGGGAGGAGGAAAAAGCAGAGAAGGAAAGACAGGCTGGCAACACAGGGCTAACTCTGTGCTTGCTGTGCTCTTGATAGTGAGGCTCAGTGTGTTCAAATTCAGTTTACACAGGCTCTTCTGTAAGGACAAAAGAAACCACTGCTGGTGGTTAAAAATGCAAAAGGTTTTGATTGCAATTGCTTGACAATCAGCCAAAGATATGACTAGGGGGAAAAACACAGCAAGGCAGCTATGACCAGAATGGAAGAAACAAGGAAAAACACATGGCTCGACTTCAGAGCAGAAAATTGACTTAGGCTTTGCATAAACGACAGCATACCTCCAAGCCTGCCTTATCCACAGTCTGCCTGGAATGGGAACATGTAGGCTAAAAGCAGAGCCTATTAAAAGGCATAATGTTTCTAAACGGCATCTGTTACGTCCTAATAAGCATTACTTAAAGGACACAGGCCTTAAAATTGCTACCAAACGTGCATTTATCTGAAACTGCTGCAAGGCAATCGTTACCACAGTGTCACATGACACCACTGGAATCTGAATAATAGAAAATGTTTTTATTTAGTTTGGCTTGAAATCATTATGTAGGAAAAATATGGAGGCACTTTCAGAGATTTTGAAACTGTGCAACTTCACAGGAATGAAACACCAGCAAGAATTACATCAGCGGAGCCATTTGCCATCTGTTGTCAGTAATACTATAAAGCCCAGCCACCAGACAGCAGTTTCAAAGGTTACAAACACAACGTTTTTAAGCATCCACAGACCTCTGGGTAACTGAGCAGGACACATTTCCTTCAGAGATATGTGCAACCTGAGGGTCTGCCAATCATTCTGCAAAGACAACATGCCGGAGCTGGGAATTGCCAGGCGAGGCGTTTGGAAGTCTCTCAGTATGCAACCTTTACACAATGTGGCAAATGCATACCAGCCTCATCACGTAGGTTCCCATAACGCACTCGCAGCCATAATGCCTGCACACCTCCCACTTGCAAATTGAAACCGGCCAGACTTTCTCCTGTGCTGTTTGTTTTCCCAAACTTTCCCTCAAGGGAAGGAGTGTGTGCCCTGAAATGCTGCTATGGAAAGGGACTCTGGTTTGTTTGCTGGGTTGGGGCTGTAATTTTCCTTTGAGGGAAGTATTTAGGATTTTGTTTCCTGATTTCTTTTCTCTCTAGACCGTAACTACATATTTATGTTAAAGACAGCAAGGTTTCAACAACTTGCCTTAGCTGTGGCAATGTTATGGCAGCCCTTAGCTCTTACATACACACAGTCTTGAGTAAAATTCTACCTGTTCCATACATGAGACTTTAGTCTGGTTGTTAATCAGTCTCACCTTAGAGCTCTGAGAAGCTTTTTTAGATGCAGAGGCCCCATTCCTGACAGTGCCTATGCACTACCTGAATTTTGTGTTTCCACCTTCCAGGCTGTTGACCTCCTTCCTATAAACTGATTAACATGGATTTCATGGAGGGCAGGGAGATTTCCATCTTCCTAGAGAGACAGATGGAAATTTAAGGCTTCAATAATGCAATTGCCAAACTAGATATACAGGTTTCTCATCCACTATTTCTCAGGCTCCAGAGCTGCATATACGTGGTGGCTCACTGTTTCTGTTAGGTGGTTAACACATACAAATTTGCCTTTCAAGGTGTTCTATAATCAAAATGAATTTGCAAGAAGGCTGAATTTAAAACAAGTACCTCAAGTTCTAGGTCAACAGCTGGCCTGCTCCTCAACAGTGAGGTTTGCCTGGGACCTGTAAAGGGGCTTAGAAACCTGGAAGTATAAACATGCTTTGCTGGTGAAAAACAGTTACAGGAACAGCAATCAAGACCGAGTTGTAGCATCTCAATTACAGCACAACATGAACTGAAAAGCAATATTTGCACAAGAGCTAATGGCTGACTCTATGCGCTCTTAAAGTGTACCGCATATTCAACTTGCTTATTGACAACTGCTCCATAATTATTTTAAACATAATCTATGCAATTACATAACTACACCAAAACTCAGCTGTCCCAAAAGACGAAGGGGATGGAAGAACAACTATTCTAAACGTTCAATCTGAGGGTGATGAAAAAGGGGAAAATGTAGACATTAACTGAACTGCCCAACACTACAATGCTTCCTTGGACATGAAAACCCAAATTCTATTTATCTAGAGATATTTTATTTAAGAAAATTAGTAGAACTGAGAACCTTTCCTGACTCCCCCCAAAAAACAGCATTATTACAAATGTTTGACTTCCGTAAGTGGTTGATAGGAGGGGAAAAATAGAGCAATCTGACTGCAGTGCATTTAGCCATGAGCAGCTAGAGGAACTAATGAACAACATCATTATTTTACTGAAGGGGATGAAGTAGGTGCTTTAGATAAATGGCAGCAACTTAAAACGTGTTTCAGAAGATAAATTCACTTTCTCTCCATTTACCTGCTAGCGTGACAAATTAAGAAAGAAGAGTATAAAAACAGAGCAGGAGGGAAAGCAGTGCAAAAGCTAACTGAGGTGATGCAATGGGCCCTTATCCAAACAAGTGCATGAACAGAGATTGTTGGAAGTCCTCCTAGCCAAACACAAACCCAGAACACTGCACATGCCAGACTCCTCTGGAAATCTATGGTGGAACGTGTACAGAAGATCCACCTATGCTAAAATCACGTTCCGTACCAAGCACTGGGAGCTTGGCCATTGGGAACTGACACAATGTCTGTTCATTTCAAAGCACTGTAAGTCCACCAGGTACTGAAGGGCTGAGTTCTGCTGGGCAGAGCAGCTCTTCACCCACTACCAGAAACATCAGCAAAT
>NW_005054366.1:144742-145487 GCF_000277835.1 Geospiza fortis
TTCATCCTCTATGTCCATGTGCTTCCTGTTCTAGTCACCTCCTCAACAGCAAATGAATACTTTTAAAAGGAAGGGTACTATATAATATATGTATAGAGTAATATATTTGTATACTATACTTTGTAGTATACAAAGCCTTTTACATCTCAACACCAAAACAGTCCAACTATTTTTGTGTGGTCAAAAACCAACGTGTTTACTGCTCCTTTGTCCCTTTTAAACCCTGGTTTTTGCTCAGTTTGCATAAACAACTCCCGGCAGTACCTTTGAAAATGGGTATTTTTATGCATTTTATGTGCTCCCAATGCTCCTTAATGGCTGGGTACTTGAGATCTACTGATCTACAGGTGCATCTGATCCACCTGTGCTGAGACCCCAAACACACACTGCAAACAGGAGCTCGGGGATCATCCTCTCCCCAGTGGGCAGGAACCACCAGGCTGGCTCTCTCTGGGCAGGCTTGGACCAGCCGAACACCTGGAAAAGTCACCTGGATGCCGGGAAATAGAAAAATAAACCCTGCAGCACCTGCTGTGGGCGACCCTGCGCGCAGGGCTCGGGCTGTCCGCCTCCCCCTGGCGCTGCCGGGAGCGCGGCCGTGAAGGGCCCGGCCCCACCGGGGCATGGCCGCAGGTGACCGGGCAGAGCTTCCCTGAACAGCCCCGAGTGTTTCGCGGCGTCTCGGCCGCCCGTGGCCTCCCCGAGCCGCCTCCTCCCTCTTACCCGCGGCGGCTCTTCCTCCTCC
>NW_005054366.1:145747-188890 GCF_000277835.1 Geospiza fortis
CGGGCAATGCCCTCAGCCCCTGCCATCGAAGCACGGCCTTGGGAGAGGGCCAGCCCACGCTGCATTTGAATTCACGAAACTCCGACAAAAATCTCACATTATTTCTTTTAAAGGCACAGAATGACAAACCATAAACCTAGCACCACCTTTGTGTTAACGTGGGTGGCATGAGGCAGAAGGTTTACGAGAGGAAAATAACTGGGTTGCATGTGCCCTGCTAAGTCCTTTCTCCCTATTACAAACAAAAAATTAAATTTAAAAACCCGTCCATACACAGCCATTAGTTTTGCTAATACTGCAAGAAGACCAGAACTGATACAACAGCCACTCAGCAGCTTGGCTATATTCAACTCATATTCAGTTGCAATTTTCCCCATAAAAATAGGTATATACCAATGGATTCGATTGCTGAAGAACTAAAATAAATAATAAAACAGCATAAAATGCGTGACAATTTCTATCCAAAACCAGACCCTGGCACAGCTTGCCCAGAGAATCTGTGGCTGCCCCATCCTTGGAAGCCAGGTTGGATGGAGTTTAGAGCACCTGGGATAGTGGAAGGTGTCTCTGCCAAAAAAACCCTGAATGAAACTGCCATTATAGTTTTAAATTTACCATGTCTATGGATTTTGTTGTAGAAGAGGCTTCTTTCCACAGGAAACAGTGAGCTTTACACTGAAATGTTTGTGTCCTCTCTTTGTGTGACATCGCTTTCTATCTTCATAAAGACCAGCTTCAGTCTTTCCTGAGGAACATTTATTTCTATTAGAATGGAAGAGAAATATGGAGTTTTAGGTCCTGAAATTTCTATTTAAAGTCCCATTATAGTTTAGCGTTAAATAGCATAACAGCTTGATTTCTCCCTCTCCTCATTAAGTGTTGAACAGCTGAGATAAAAACTGAAATATATTAAACACTTCCACTTCACAGTTTAAAACACTGGTCAGTGCCTGCCAATAACAAGAAATAAAAGAAATATATATAAGTAATAATAAAAGAGATAAAAATTAAAGAGCTGTTTCTAAATGAAGGGCCATATTCTGTTCTTCTTGCCATCTACTAAAAAGCTACTTAAACAGTGTGCTGCCAGCTCTGCAGTGTGGTCAGAATGCATTTGCAGAAAATATATTTTTCTCTTACTCAGCAGCAGTTCAAACAGTTTTTGAAAGTATCAGACAAATGTGCAGAAAAATATTCAAGGTGATAACCAGGATTTTCATAGCTGAGTTGCTTCCATTTCTTCTCTACCTCAAGATGAGTGCCGTGCCAGTCACATCCGTGTGTAGCAAGAAGCAAAACAACCAGTGTTTAGCTGAGTCAGCTGTGTCTGTGACTTGCCTTCAAATAGCAAGGGCTTGGGCTCTTAATTATGGATGGGGAGATTAATTTGCACAGACCTCAAGTATCCAGTGACCCTCAAATCCATTGTTTTGGGCACAGATACCCATGGGAGTGCTAATATTAAAGCTACAATCATACTTTAACAAAAACTCCAAGAGTGGCTTCAACTTCAACTGAAGAAATGTTAGGGGAAAGAAAAGGTTTCATTTCATCTCTGAATAATTTCTGAGTAAGGCCTAATTCAAATCTCTCAATTCTTTTTTAACTGTATGGCACAGCTGCAATAAATGCATTATTCCTCCAAGTATACTACCATGCACACAAAGCTTGGGAGTATGTGCAACCAATTAAATCAGTGCAAAAATTAATTTCAGTGGTCTCTGTCAAATTGTGGCTTACTTAAACCACTAGTATTCCTCCCACACTTGCACAAGCATTTACCAACACTGAATCAGAATCAGGTCTCAGAACCTTTACTTCCAATTCAACAAACATCTGCTTAAGAAAAGGGACTAACTTAACTATTCAAGACAATACTTCTCCCCTCCTACAAATTTCTATCAGCTTCTTCATAAAGGCTTAGTGAATTAATCTTTGCTACTCTCTATTTCTTTTCTACTCCCTTTTGCCAGCTGTAAAAACTTTAAAAACTAGTACTACATTCCAAAAAGATCATATCAGTTGTTACAGAGTGCGTGGAAATAATAGACTTACATCTCCCCTCTGGAAGAATATCTCATGAAATACCTAGTATTTTACAGCATTCAAGCAATACCCTTCATATATATATATGTATAAAGCAGTCTCATGTCCCAAAGAAAATAGAAAGTCTCACTCTGGAAATTAATTAAGACTTTAAATCTTGCCTTATTCCTTACAAATTCTTTGTTCATTAGACCACCCTATACTTAGATTTTTTTCTTAAAAAAAACCAGCACAAATGAAAAATAACTATGAGAAGACTGGTAAGTCATTGCTCTGTTCAGAATGGTAGGAAGTGTTTTAATGACTGGTCAAGCATAAAAATTAATGGATAAGAGTCTTTGGCATAGAAATATGAAGGACTGTAGGATTTTAAAAGTAATTCAGTGCTGCCAGTGGCAGATTCTGCCTTATTTAAAGCTGCAGAAAGCTCTGAAAGTTTCCTGTATTGGAAGCTCCTTCAGCCCCAGCAGCCAGCAAAAGTTAATTCTGCATGTTGTGTTAGTCAGGGGAAGAAATGGATGGTGGAATCAGTGTCTTTTAAATAAAGAGAATCCACACATCTTTTTGTGTTTCAGCACAGGACAATTTAAATGACAGACACAGGTCATGGCTCCAAACCTCATTCAGCCACCACCCAACCCAAGGGATTTCTTCAGGGATTTTTCTTTTTTTTCCCTAAGGTCTCACAATTACCAGCTCCCTTGAGATAATATAGTGGCTTTCTATTCTTAGCTTATTTCTCCCCTCCCTCTCTCTCACACACATACACACACACACACTTCCTACTCAAAACAAGACCCAGTGAAACCCTCTGCCCACATAGTTATAATTCCCAAGAGAACTTGCATATGCTTTTGTTTTGGGCAGTGACAATGTGCATATGTTTTGATTTCAGCCCCCCACATTGGTTCTCAGGCTCCACTTTAATGAAGACAGACCAGCTATTAAACTCACCAGTTTCAGCAAGCTACAACCCAGCTTCCAGAGTTCCTCTGACCTTGCAAGTTGGAGTGAGATTTTCTAACATGTTGCCTGTTAAAGGGTATTACGGAGTAAATGTTTTGGGTTAGCAAATACACACATTTTCCTGTTGGTGTTTGTTTTGAAAAGTGTACAGTGCTTGGACTCTTTCATAACAAGCCTGAGATAAAGATCAAGAGTAGTAAGTCAGATAAGTGCTGTGAAGAGGAACAGCAAAGTTGCCCCTGAGCTTACGTTAGTTAGTAAGGAGAAGTCCAAGAACAGTGGAAATGGACAGATAAGTTTTTGTAGTTGTCATTCCTCACCATTAAAGTGAGTTGCATCTGCTAAAAACAGAAAACCCACAGAGATATAATCAAACTGATTCAATTAATTTTCTGTTTACTTGCACATAAACAAGTGATAAAAACCTTGCTGGATATTTTGCAGGAAATTTCTTAAGCTTTTCCTCTTCTTCCTAAATACTCCGTGCCTGGGAGAGGAAAGAGTTTGGGGCAGTCCCAGTCAGCCAGACGGCTATCTTTAATAGAGACGTAATCATTTTTGCTTTAAAAGTTACATGAGTCACAAATCATCCCTGTCATGTGAAGCCAGAGTCATCACAGTTGGAAGAAAAAAGGTGCCCCAAATGAAGTTTGCCACAGATACCTGAATTATGATACTGCTTGGAACTGAAAGACAAGGAGATTCCACCTTCTGGAGCACAGAAATCATGGATTCAAATTCCAGCACTGTGGTGGTGACTGGTAAGATTTTTATTTCATTCTTTGAGCCAGAGATGGTAAGCACGCATGCTTGATCTTTGTCATAAACAGTTTCCTGGAGGGAAAAAGAGTAGCAAATGGCCATACTAACATTTCCAAATGGAAAATAACTTGCTGTGCCTTCCTAAGAAAAATCAGATGCATGTCAGAGGAAACAGACTGCAGTCTGCCCTCTTTACTGCCATCCAGTTGGGTTTGTTGTTCATTCTCTCCATGTTTTAATCTTTGTTGACATTCTCTCTGATCCAAACCACATAGCTCAAGGCAGTGCAGGCTACTATTAGATAAAGCTTACCCAAAAGAAGCTCTGAAGCAAGAAAACCAGGTTGCATCACAATGTCATACAGTCAGTGTCCAGAATTAGAGCAGCACATGGCAACTTTCAGGGGCTCAGTTTCATGGCAAGGTAAGGGAGTTTTAAACAGGAGATGCTGCCTCATCACTGCTAAACTAAACCATCCCATTTAAATATACCAAAGGAACATGCCTGAACATGCAGCACAAGGGACCAAATTTGGAGTTTCTCTTGTTGGCTCCAACGAGTGCAGCATCACAGAGGCAGAAGCAGCGGCTCAGAGAGTGCTGAGCTTTAAAAGGTTAAAGCTCCTAAGGAATGCTGCTGCTCGCTGTTCCTCTTGTTGCCACTGGCTCATCTAAGGGCAATCATTACACATATCTTGACATGTGAGTTGCTGGATAATTTTCCACTGCAGGTCATCTGAGGATATAGGAATGAGGGTGAAGCTACATCAAAGAGATTTGCATCTTGCTGTTTTCAATTAAACACTTTTCTTTTTTTTTTTAATAGCTGCAAGATGGGCAGAACTAGTCTGGCTTGCTCCAGCCGTAACTGCAGATGAGCTGGATGGGAGTGCAGGAGAGGGCAAGAGGTATTTGTTAACCTCCTAAAAGGCTGACAGTCTGGTTCTCTCCTATGATATTTATGGCACATACCCTTGTTGGGAACACTTCTTAGCACCCTGTTAGTTTTTTCCTCCCTTTAGATCACCATTTATGTCCAGAAATCTCCTTGGTCAAAAAGCTTTAGACTAGTTAAGACACACGTGCATCTTTCATCTACTACAGAGATTATCACAGCATGTCTCTGTCACATTTTCACCTGCTCAGAATATAAACCTGCTGGCAGGGAGCCCAGTTTATTATATGGAGCCCAGTAACATTCACCCAGTTACCTTTCAACATTGCTGCAGGTACTGCAGTAAAACTCTCATACAATTAGTTATTTTTCATAAAAATTTTATCCTAAGCAGTAGTTTCTCAGGGCCACCCCTGACACAAGTGCTTCACTGTGAGCTACTTAATAACTTTATTATAATTCTGCAATTCTGCACAGACAGGTACAGAAACTTGTACAACTACAGCTCCAAAATGGAGCAGGTGCCACCCAAATTTTGCTCTCAAAGCAGAGTGGGAATAATGGGGTTTTATGTTTCCTGGAAATGTGAAATGAACACCATTTTCTTTGTTCCCTCACCACAGGAGAAACTCAAACCTGGAGAACATATTGTCAAAAATATAAGCTTTTCATAACATTAAAGAGAAAAGATGGAGCAGTCATGAAATAAATATTAACAAATTAAGAAATGCTTAAAGTCTAGCACTAATTAAGCTGTCACAAGCCTGCATTTAGCTTAATTGTCTCTACATACAAGTAGCTTTCACTGTGCAAAATGGCAATCATCTGCTGTCAAGTATTTACTTGTCCATTTAAGGATTTTAAATATTTAAGAGTAATAGCATTAAAACCATTTCACAAACTCATTTTCCTGACACCCAGTATCTAGGACTTAGCAACACTCTGGATTGAGAACATTAATCGAGATTAATAAAGATAGTGGGAGTTTTCCTTCAAACTTTTAAATGACAAAATGCCCATCTGCTCAAAATTAGGTCTTTTCCCTTTTTATTAAAAAAAATCCTTTCACAAAAAAAGATGCATAAAATTGAATGTAATACTTTGGAGTCAAAGTGTTCTTTCCCCTTTTCTCCTCTCTTTTCCTGGGGGAAAAAGTGAAGACATTTTTCCCAGCATCACAAAAAAGCACATTTTCCCAGATAGAAAACTGTTAAGTTTTCATTACTTGCTATTAAAATAAATCACAGATTAAATAAATTTTACTCTTTCAAACATTTTCATTAAATATGCATATCTTCATCTTCATGAGCTTTGACAATAAGAATGATACATTAACTGTGACCCGGGAGTTATTAATACCATAACTTTTAGTAGTGGTATTTCTGTGGATGGTGACCCTTCCCCAAAATCATCATTTACAGGATCTGTCCTATTGAAGGTACATTTATCCAGCTCCAGTTAAGGCTCTCTCATAGGAAAGGCTTGACATGAATGAAGATGGCAGGATTAGTTCTTTTATCAGTGAATATGCAAATTGAAAATACTATTCCCTTAAGTGTTACTAAAGCTAAATCCTATCTAAAAAACTCAACCTCCATAACCAAAAATAGGAAGATTAAGATCAAATATGTGTGTGCACACATCAGCACCTAATCTGTAATTGTAGAGTAAGCACAAGTTAAAACCTCCTTTCTTTCTTTTCAGGTTTTGGTCCCTTCAGACAATACCTGGTTAATTCTAGCTGGGAAGCAGTGAAGGTAGGCATAAAATAAAAGGAGGGAGGCATTTTATTTTTCAGCCATCCCAACACAAACTGGTTTTAGGCTTCCCATTCCCTTTTCATGACTCATCAAACAGAATTGTGCCTCATGGAGCAGACACCCAACATGGAACAAAGAGGATAATGCAGTAAAATATTATTTTACTTGCTTTATTTTTGGTGCCATTTAAGCACTTTAAAATATTATTCTTCATTTTAAAAATTTATTTTTACTCATAGTGCCTTTTCTACAACTATTGCATGTGCCACAGGTTATGTCTGTCTGCAGAAAACCACCATCTCTCCTACCACAGTTCATTTTATCCTGTCTGTGTGAGGTGATTTGCTTCTCACACAAGTGTAGCCTACTGAGTTCTCACTGCCTGCTTCAGGAACACAGAAGCTAAACTGTGCCAGCTCTAAGTGTGAGTTCACATTTCAGCTTTGGCTTCCACTTTCGAATGACAGTGAATTCTACAGTTAAATTGAAAACAAGGTCATTCAGAGGGTTTTTTTTCTCCATACACCTTGACCAGCAGTAATAAATCTCAGATGCAGTCTTGAAAATTCCTGCTTGTTTCCTAAATGTGTGCAGTAGAACAAATTTAGCTGGGGGATACAAAGACATGGTTTGGATACCTGGCTTTCAGCATCAGCTGATTCATTCTCCCTGTCACAGACAGCAGCCTTTCCTGGAGTTCAATTTCTTTCATAAGGTACCTATAAACAGAGTTATTCTGAGAGGATCTTCCACATAAGTTTTTAGCAATCCCAAGGTAGAAAGGAGGTTACACAATGAAATCTGAAACTAGTGGGGGAAACAGTCAAAGTAGTAAAATTAAATTGGAGCATTGATCCAAAATATACAAGAAATGACATATAATATTGGTAAAATGGAAAGTAGGACATGTAAAACAAACCAAGGGGGCTGTGTTCTATTATGAAGACTGAAACAAGTGCATACTTTTTTTAATGCTTTTGGACACTGAAATGAGAAAGTCAGCTATAGGAAAGTATTAGTAATGACAGAAAGGTGATGGCTCTACAGGACTATAACCATAGTACAAATTTTGGTGACAGCTACTGGATATCTGTTTTGAAACTGAAGTGCACTCAAGCCAAGATGATTGAAAAACAAAGAGCCAGTATGTTTTTCCAAAGACCAAAGCTATAGTAATTCCACCAAACCATACATATTTTCTATTCTAGCTTTGTTGGGTCAAGAATGCTGAGGGCAGCTTGGTGTTTGATAGAATAAATCTATTGCCCCTTCCAAGTCAGGAGGGGTGTTATCCCCGTAGGATAACAAGAAACAAAAATACTTCTGTGATACCTTTCCACACCCCAGTCATGACAGGAGACCCATAAATTATTTTAACTCCAACTTGACATGTGCCCTAAACCACAAATATTTGTCAGTTGACAGTGTTCTTGCTCATTATTTCCTGATTCCTATTGGTTCTAATTTTGGGTGCAAGATCATCCTCTTCTGGCTGAAAATAGAGCATACTCTTTATCTGCAAGCAAAACAGCCTCGTGAGGACGCACCGATGGGATGAGTTTTCTGTAACAATGCCATGAGCTGCCCATGCCAGGGACTTACATAACAAGGGCCACAGCATTCCCCAGCAAAACAGATGTCAGTCCTTGTGCATGGAGGAGAACAAATCCATTTCCCTCTGATGTGGCACCCTCTATGTGGAATTAATTTGTATTCAGACTGGGGATGCTGCTTTGGTTTCCTACTCCCTGGCAAAGGTGGTTAATTCAGGCAATTCAGAGAAATGTGCTGCAAATCTGGAAGCACTTTGAATTTTGATAGGCTTCTCCACACTAAATAGCAATCTCGTAGTATTGTTCCATTGGCCTCATTCAGGGGAGTAGCCCTATGATCTTCAGGAAGCTTATGCACATATATTAAAGATAGCAAAATTTAGTATTTACATCTGGAAGTAATCCTGTCTTGGCTTGGGGTACCTGCATAGATCACTGGAGTGACATAAAACCCTCCTGCCAAGTCTCTTTGCTGTGAACCATGCAAGTGTGCACTCAGATTCATCCTCAGCAACGTGCTGAGCAGCCAGAACGGACCTACTAAATATGACTGGTCATTTGGGTTAATGCCTTTGTAGCATTACCCAGAACTATCCTAATTATTACCCCAAAATAAAGTAGGTGCTTATCAAAGCCTGGATAACACCCTCAGTGATGATGTAATGCTGATACACACAGTCTTAGAAGCTCACATCCCAGAAGGGTCCTCATACCAAAAGCCTCTGAAATCCTGTAAAAATACAGTTAACAGTTCCAGTGTCCTACTTCCAAAGCAAAACCTCACTCTCTGTGCTCTTGAAAGGGATCCTTGGCCAAAGAACCATGGCTGCCCTTCTCTGAGCAATACTTGATCTTACACACAACTCTTTCCTTAAGCTCCTCCACAAGATGCTGCTGATGGGATCAGCTGTGCCAGTCCACCCTTTTTGCTGTGTCTCCTCCTGCAGAATGTCCTGTCTGCAGCTTGGCAGCAAAATGACCTTTCAGGGCACTCCACCACCAAGGTCAGAGTCCCCAGTTAATAAGGCACAAATGTAAGTTGAGTGACAACATTCATAGTGATTAAACTGTTAGTGCAAAGAACAGGTCACATTTCCAACTGCTTCTGGGAACTATGTCTGCTATCAGGAGATGAGGATCAGATCTCCCAGCACAGTTTTTCATCCTGCCACTGACCATGTGGTCTTTGGAAATCTGTCATTTAATCTGTCTCTCTCCCCTTCTGCTTGAGTTTCATCATCTGTGAAACCAAGACATTGCTATTTAGTGCCTTCATTTCTGTGTTGGAACTTTCTTACATCCCTGAAGTTTTAAGAAGGTTATCTACAGGATTAGAAAAAAACCCCAACTTAAAACAACCAAAACCCCAAACCAAACACATAAACAAAACCCCACAAACCAGCCACACAAAACACCTTTGTTTGCAATGTACTTGCAGTCTGGCTGGGCCAACTGAAGCCTTCTTGTTTCCTTTCTGCACCAGCATGAGCAGTTCACAAAATTAACACACACAACAACCTTCCCAGCAATCCAAATCAGTGAGAACTCAGGCAAAATCAGTGATGTTTTCCAGAGTTTTCTAGAAGTTCAAGTTATTTCCAACACACAGAGTTTCCAGCACCAACCTGAGCACAGTGCTGTGCAAATCACTTCTCTTTGGACCAGAACACCAGTGGACCAGGACTATGACCACAACTCACAACAGCTCATGGTCAGCAGCTGATAATGCTGGATTTCTTCTCCCTTCTAGAAGAACTTGCCAAGAAAGAATCTTCATGTTTTCTTTCTAACCACTTTTCCCATAAAACAATCCTCCCAAACTCCTCCTCCTTTGAAATTTCCTTTCCTGTTTCACTAACAAAAGACAGGCATTTGTTTACTGAATTCACTCACCAGTGTGAGTTTCCAGGTGCAGTTACCCTCCTCTAACCATCTTCAGTCTCCTACCTTAAATGCAAAATTGGTTCTGGTTAAGGCTGAGACAAGGAACAGCCTTTTTTTTATTTTGCTCCATGTTTACACATCTGGTGTAACAGGGTGTAAGCCCTGTCTAACAATGGGATTGTTAGACAACACAGTAACACACATTATTGACAACACGCTGAAATTGCTTAGGACATAGAGAACCATCTTCCTCTGACACAAATTCTTAGCCATGTGCTATTGGCCAGCTTCAGTTTGGTCCTGCACAAAAGTATTTCTGTGTGTTTCTGCCATGACAGCTGGTGACAACAGAATGTCTCGACCCAGAGAGCACGAGAGGAGAGCAGCATCACAGCTGCCTTTGGGTCTCCACATTCTGCACCAAAGTTAGGGGTAGATGAGTCCTCTAAGCCTTATAATTTAAAAGAAAGACTCTCACTAAATGTAAAAATTAAAAATGCTTTGGAAAAGCAAATGCTAATTGTGAACCAGCTGGGGTTTTCTTGTGTGGAGGCTCAGGCACAGTACAGCATTCTTCAGCGGGATGATGCAATGGGCTCTCAAAGACTGTCAGCGCCCACAGGAAAAAAGGCTGGCACTGTTCTCCAAATGTGTTTACTTCCCTGCAGGCATTGTTTCCTTGCTTGTGTCAAATAGTTTATTGAGCACAGCTAATCAATGCTTCCGCTGACAAGAAAATTGGAACAGTTTATATAGGAAGCGAGTGTTGAAGGGCAGATTTCCCAGAACTGTGGGCCTCATCCGCATGGGTATCCTGAGTGAGAAACAAAAACCTGAGAATTTGATGACACTGAATAGTTACAGGTCTCCTGGGCCAATAAGACACCTCCACTTTTGCCTGTGCCCCCTTAAAAACTTAACCTGTACCATCCTTTGGGAGTGGTTTACTCAAATGGAACAGGGATTTTCAACAACCATTCTATTTTCTGCGACAAAGCTTCCCACCTCAGATGAATTCCTTCTGCACTCTGCCACTGCAGCTGCTTACCTTCTGCTGAGGCCTAGGCCTGGTTTGTTAGCCCTGTTCCACTGACAAAATCATATCAAGTCTCTTCCATGTGACATTTATTCTCCAGACCATCTTCCAACCACCCGGCCAAGCTGCTGCTTTGAAGGGTGCTCTTGTTCCATTCACCTCAATTCTGAGCATAATCTTTTCTTTGGGAAAATAGTGTGGAAACTCAACTGTACATAATTGACAGAGAAGTAGCATCTCAGTGACATTTCCTTTTACTAGAGAAACATTCTAGACCAAAAAGTAAATTAAACTCATTCTAAATGTGACTTCCTCATGTTGACGGTGACCTTCAGCACAGCTTACCTGAACCTGATCAAGCTTGCAGACCTCTGGAGTGAAAAAGTCATGCTTAAGGCGAATTCTCCTTGGTTTTGTCTCTTGGCAGTGCAGTTTTTCTACCAGATCTTTCAGAGAAACAGCTCTTACCTACAGCAAAGCCTATTTAGATGCTTTCAAGAGTGGAGCTTTTCTGAGAGATGCTGCCTCATGTTTCCCCAGGGACCAATCCCGAAGCAATAACCCCTCACACCCTCTGGAGACTGAGCATCTTCTTGGAAAACACAACAATGGCTCCACACGGATAGACGTGACATTAGGAAACTGTTTAGCACATTTTAGTCTCTTCCAGTTAAAAGAGAGGGAGCAACAACAAAACAAATCTCATTGCAGACCAATGCTCAGGAACCATGGGCTAAGGTGTGGCTCTTTCAGGTGTTTCCTCAGTTGAATCAGCCCAGTTTGTTAATCAGTCAGAAATCCAATGCTCCTTCAAGTCCTCAGTGGCTTTTTTGTAAACACAGGAGCTGTCCAAGAGAGGCCTTGGTGAAAACATTGATCTCCAGATCATGCAGCTGCCAGTGGTTTACCGAAAAGCAAAGGAGCAAGTCTGCAAGATATGGACAACCCTTCAGCCACTGGTGGGTAATGATGAAGTTAAACAATCTCCTCCCCTCCCCTGAATACAATTAAAAAATCTCCAAGAGAGTATTGCAAAACATCAAACAACTCTGGAAAGTGACTGTTGAAACTGTGATGAAGGTTCAAGCTGAAATTCAGAACACACACTAATTAGCATGCTGGTCTAACCCCGTGCCAGTTAAACAGCATAACTGATGCTGAACAAAGGAAAGGAAAATATCTACCATAAACAGCAAAAAAAGGTACTGCTGCTCTGCAGTCCTGACTAGACACAACAAAAACTACAGCCTAATTTGGTTCTCATTGATAATACCTTATCAAAGTTTTCTTTAGACATGAGCAAGGCTCCCCACCTTGAAGCCAGTAATTCACATAATGCTTGGACCTTTTGCATCACATGTTTTTAAAAAGCAAGTCTCATTTTTAATTTCCTATTATTCACTCTGGTGGGAAAAACCAGCTTACAGTTCATGTTGGGCTGGCTTCGTCCACCACAGCACTCATCATCCTGGAGCAGTGTGGGAAGAACAAAGGCTACCAGGAGAGGGATGTGTGTGGCTTTCACCCAGAAGGTGCCTGCTGCGTGCTAGATGGCCCAGAAAAGATTGAATCTACAATTAATATGAAGAGTCTCTGGAAAAATGTCTCAGTGGAAGGGATTGATATCATCCTTTCCAGAGATGCAGGAAGGTAAACATCGCGTATCAGGGGCTCACAAAAACAACTCAATCTGCTCTTCTAACCCTGGAGGATCTTTGCCATGAGCTCTCCTCCAACCAAAATCACTCTGAAGCAAAGTCTTCAGAGGGGCACAGCTATGAAACTGGGATGATTTTAAATTTTATGTAAAGCAGCCTTCATGAAAAGCTACAGCCAGTAGATATTTTTCCATAGATTTGTAAATTCCAGAAGAAACAAGTTCCAACATAGCACACCCTGTGATGAGCAACTCAGTAAACCTCAGCTATTAAGAGAGTCTGAAAGCAATACAGACTAGGAGCAGATTTTAATCTATTTTTCTCATCTGGGAGGGATACAAAATGTAAATAGATACACTGGAGAACAGCAATTACAGGTACTGTTAGAACCAGGCCTGTGATCTCATTATGTGTTCCAGTAGCACTGAAGCAATTTTCTACTATGCTAGTCTTCACTGGAAAGGAAAACAAACCAGTAATTTTTATTTTATTTTAAACAAAAATCAGCTAATATTGGTCCTTAAATTCAATATATGCACCTGAATTTTAAAAGGTGAAATGATAAGAAAAATCCTTTCAGACAGGCAGATGTTATAACTTAGACAAAAACTGTGTTACATGGTTGTAATTTCCAGCAGGGTGTGTTACCTTTCCCACCCCACAAGAATGCCTGTCTTGTGATTTTTTTTTTATTTAAAGTTCTTTGTGGGTGGGTGTTTGAGAAACCAAACCATCAGATAAGCAACATTTGTTTCTCAAACTTGCTTTATTTCAGCATTTCCTTTATTCACTAAGCAAATATGTTCTTAATAATTTCATAAACCAGATCTGGTTTGGCTACTTAGAATATTTAAATTTAATCAAAGTTTACTGAGCCTTAATTCAGGTTCCTGGTTTTGTTTTGTTCTTAATATTGCAGGTACATCTGTGATTACACCTACTACACTTCTCTGTATTATGGCAATGGAAGAGCTGCTTTCATCCACGTCCCTCCATTATCTGAGTCGGTAACAGCAGAATTTCTAGGAAAAGCATTACAGACCATTATCTTAGCAATGTTAGAACAGTGTGGGGAACAAAGAGAGATGGATCACAGAGGGAAAAAATGAGGATTTCTTAGAATGCAATTCCTTACCTCTGAAATGAAGCAGATTTAAAGATTATTTAAAACCCACACACAAAGGATTTTATAGCCCACGTTACTTTCAGTGGAATTTCCTTGCAAAACCCAAACGTTTGTATCTCTTAGAAAAGGCTTGAGGGGAAAAAACCCAAGTGATTGGTGGTTCATATTGGTAACAATAAAGTTGTTCAGATTTCAGAAATTGTGCAACTGGATTGAAAACATTTTAGATGCTTAATCCTGGTTCTGTTGGTTAGAAAGACATCAATAAAGACTTGCTGACCCCAGATGGATGCTCACAGCTGTAAGGACTCAGCACAGGATGGATCAGAGATCCCCCTCAGCCCCTGTCTGAGTCCAGAGTTCAGCCCACAAAAAATTTGGGTATGGGGGAAATCAAAACACACTTGGGGATTCTGGTGTGGGAAGTTTTACAGTTCTTTCTTACTGACCTGCTGTGGATGCTGCTTTCCACATCAGCAACGGGCTCTGACCCAGAGTGACTGCAGAGAACACAGAAAACTGGAAACCAGCAGGATCTATAATGCTGTTGGTAACTTGAGTTTCAACCCGAAACAGCCACTTTCCCCAAATTCTCAGAGCCTGTCCCAGGGGAAAATCCCAGAGTCCTTCCACAGAGCACAGCCCAAAGGCAAATCCAACAGCTAACCTGTCCCAAGAGAGGCAATCCTGAAGCACTGTGCTGTGGGGAGGGTTAGGGCACGTGAGGTTACCTACAGAACAGGCACCAAGGAGATCCCAAATTGTAAAACATGGGAGCAGACTCCTCCACATCTCAAACAGCTCCTTACAGAAGTGCTGGGTACCACACAGGGTCACAGCACTGCCCTTCAGCACACAGGGAATGTCCACGCTCTCCTCTGAAATCCTGCTGCCAGGACACAAGGACAAGATGAAATCAGCCAGGAACAGCACAGCAGCAGCTTCATCTGGACACCTGGGATTTCCTGAGGGGAACAAAAGCCTGTTCCTCAAGCACCATCAGTAAAAAGGACAAGAGACAAACACACCAGCACAGGCAGCTGCTGGGGCTTCAGGCTGCCACTGAGCCTTGTTTTAGTCAACATCTTGATGCCAAGAGTCTGAGGAAGTGGAAATGCCAAGACAATGTTGGTTTTCTGGCCACTGTCCTTTCCAGTGTTACAGAAAGCTGAAAACCAGGTGCTGGCTGGCTGAATGCCTCAGATGGGGATTGCTCTGCAGGTAAATAAAAACTAACAATGCTCACCTTATTCGCAGGAACCGCCTCATGCAAACTGCTCCAACCTCAGCCGTGAAGGATCCAAAAGCTCAGTGTCTCTGGATGAAAATGCTTTTGATTTCAATCAAACAATGTCAGTACTGACTCCTATTAAGAGTAGCTCAATTAGATGCAGCCAAAAGGGCAGTGGAAGACCAGAGCAGCTTTGCTCTGAGTTTTCTAATCTGTACACAGTTTGCATAAGGAGCAACAAAAGCAGAAACAAACAAATGCATACAGAATTCTTTTATTTAACTTAAATCATGTAGTACTGAAACTACTAGAAAAAAGCAGAGTAAGAGAAACTAAAGGAGCCTTAGCTTCAGCCATTCAAAATAGACAAAGTTTCTTCTTTTCATAATGTAAAGAATCCCGAGTATATCGCAATAACAGGAATAAATTCTTACAACAGAATATACAAAAACATTTTGAAATTTTTTTAATCTACTGATTCATTTTAATATAAACACAGGAATTTCTTTAGGAATAATTTATACACAGCAAGTCTTTTTATGTAATAAATTGGCCATGTTATTGTTTAATTTTCTCTTAAAAAAATTTAAACAAGAAAAATTGGAAAATGTATTTGCAACTGCATCCATTCCTTATGCACTTTCTAGTTTTTTGTCCCAGAGGTAGACAAACTCTGGCCAATCCTTTCATCTCAAACCTCACTGGTTCAGAAAACAGAAGAGAAAGGCGTCCCTGTCAACAGCAGAGAGGTTGGATCTTCAAGATATTTAAATAACAATAAATAGGGACCCTCCCTTGCTCATTTCAACAAAGCTTCCAATGGTGCTCAACAGCTTTACACAAGCATTTGAAGTGATAAGAAATTTGCAAAGAACTCTTCAATAGTAATTACCAAAACCACCTTCCCTCTTTCCCTTATGCAGTGGCATCCTTCACAGCAGGTGCTGAGCAGCCCCGAGAGCCTGGGGAGCAGCAAACGCCACTCTGCTTCCCTGACCAGTGAGGTTCCTGTCATCCATGAAGGTAACTGCCCTAGACAGCAAAGTGAAATGACCAGGTAAGAGGATCCCACCCCAACCAGAGGGCTCTGGAAGACCAGGATACTGAAGATACAGAACATTTTCCCACCTCCTTTACTCACTCACTGTATACTGGGTCACAAAGCTTGGGCGGGACAGGGGAGAGGGACAAGCCATGAACTGGACAAGTCAGCGATTCCTTTTTGGCATATTGTAAAGCTAACTAGTAACTGGTACCATGGAAAAACTGATCACAGACAGACACACCCACACACGGACACAGAAAAGTGCCCTTAAATTATATTTTAGGCATTTATAAACTACAAACATTTTATAAAATTATTCTATGTACTTACAAAACGCAATGAAACATTTAGTTAGTTCTTGTAAACCAGATCTTCGTCAACTGACTACCCGTAATCTACTGGACTTAAAGCCCTATTGAAAATGCTAATTAATGGTTACTAATCAACAGAACGCATACCCAAAAAAATATATATGAGCACACACGCATATGCACACACACAAACTAGTGAAGTCCTAAGGTACTTGCAGAACGGGCCGACTGCAGGCGAGACTGATCCGTACAGGCCGATGACCAACCACTGTCACACTCCTGGTAAGGAATTTACTGCTCCAGCTGCAAAGTCCAGAGGTTCATTTACAAGTACCGGCAATCAGAACTGGGACACCTGAGCACTGCTGCTGTGCCACAGATTAAGTTCAGGATACTACCTCAAACTTCTGCCAAGCCCTATGTCTCAGTAAATCCCCACTGCTGCGTCCTTTGTTGTCAGGCGTCTCCCCACGAACTGCTCTGTGCTGACTGACCCAGCTGCTCCATGTCAGAGGCTGTTCAGCACCTCTGAGCAACCAGTTCTGAACTGAGGTGTCCTTCAAAGCCCTCCTGTCTACTTGAGTTCTGTATCTTCAGCACCCCTGGCCACTTGTGTTGTTTCTACACATCATTCTTCAATCCTTGTCTGCACATCTACTCATGGGTTAAGTTGCAATATCTGGCTTTATCACTGGTTAGAAGGGAGTGGATCCCTTGCACCTTCCTCCACTGTTGTTCAGCCCAGTGATTAAACACACGGTTGACAAACAAAATAAGAATAACAGGAAACAAGTGTTACTTGTACTAATGGAATGAAAAGGGTTTAAATATATATATATATATATCTATATTATAGATATACATATGCAGATATATATATGTATATATAGATATATATGTATGGAGTTACACCAACAATAGGAGTGTTGTTCACTTAGACTTGGATTGAACCCAACAACCCTCAGCAGTTCCCAGAGGGCCTGACAGCAGCCCCCTCTGGTCACCAGTCATCCTGGGCAAACTGGACTTCCCTTCCTTTGTTTTAGGAGACCAAGAGGAGCATCAGTGCACCTGGAACCACACAGCACTTGGCACCAGCTGGGAGGAGCAGGGGCATCACACAGGGTGGCTCCACACCTTGCACCGTGCTCGGCTGCTGCCTCCGGTTTATCGTCCCACCAAGGAGCACCTGATTTAGTGCCACAGCTGTGTCTGCACAGCATTTGTGTTCCCTGCAACCAAACCAGCTCCTCTGCCAGGGCACTCTGCAGTGCCACTCAGGAGGGACCCAGGGCCGAGCCCTGCAGTCCCTGCTCCCCTCGGCGACGCCAGCTCCTGACCCCACCGCATCGGGACATCCTGGTGCCATTCCTCAACATGCTGCTTTGCAGGGCTGGGTGGGCTTTTGTGTTTAATTTATAAACAAACTGGATTACTTTAACTTTATTCAAACATAGCTGAAGTTCTAAATAAATTTTCCATACCAGACAAGCCAGTGGTCTCAGGGAAGAACAACATTACAAACCATATTATGACTCTATCAAGCCAACATTAATTCTCAGTTGTTCACATGCACAAACAACTCGATTTACTGTCCAAGGGAAGTCTGCATGAAAAACCCATGTGAATAAAGCTATTCAAAATGCACAAAACACAACAAAAAAAGCTATGGAAACAAACAGAACAAAAAAGGAATTAAGCTTGAATTGCAAACACAGAATGCAATGGTATCATGAAGGTGGTTTGGTCCAGGAGAGCTGACTGCCATCACACACGGACACGAGGCCTCGTGGCTGTCTTCTACTGAAGTGCTTTTTGAAATGCTTCTTGTGATGCTACGTCATTAGTGTTTCTTCCTAATGCATTGTAAAACCACCTAGGTACAATTCTACAAACCAGAAACTCGGACAGTTTTAACAAAACCCTCCTAGCCAGCTGAAAGATCTGAGGATCTCCAGTTGTGGTAATCAATATGTGCAAGGGAGGGGAACAGCCACTGCACCCAAAGGTCACTTGAACATCAAACATGGAAAACCAAACGAGTAATAGTGAAAACTTCCAATTTTGCTGGTTTCTCAGGACTAGGGAGAAACGCTCCCTTCAAAGACAAACTGTAGAAGTTAACCACAGCACTGTGTATCCAAGAAGTTGGGTACAACTCCAAGTAGCCAAGCACCACATTACTCAGATACCACAACCAACACCTGCACGAACAGCTGCCAGAGCTGGAAAAAAGGAAACATTATACAGCAAGCTGATGGCAAGCTCATGTTAGTCCTGTGTGCTTGTAAACCACTTACACACTGTCAGAGGGCAGTTAAAATTTGATGGCTGGTCCATCAGAATCCACAGTTACAATGCATATAAACAGGGGAAGAAAAGGGAACTGACTTTTTACTGGCACATTAAAAGAAATCAATTCAATGTTAGTTTTGAAAAAAAAAATAAAAAAAAATCAGTGCTCTCATCAAACAGAAGCAGCAAAGACCAAAGCTGTAAATTTGATGTAGCAGCCAGTGACAGGTTTTGGTCAAGAAAGCAACGCCATCCCGTATGAGCCAATTTATTTTTGGGTTCTGATTCAGCCAAATATCTTTTTGATGCTTGTGACATCTGAGCAAGAACTGGCAGGAATGACTTAGTCCATTCTACAGGACAAACAGAAAGAACATTCCCTTTAGTATTTCTTCTGGACCTTCAAACATTGTAAACATTTGATTTCTGTAACAGATTTCAGGAATTACTCACAATTTGAAGTTCCCATATCAGGTCAGCTGCATTTCCACTCATCCAAACACGCAGCATTTTGCTGCTGACCCAAGGGCTGCTGTGACAGCACATTAAAAAGCCTCTGTGTTTCCTTAAAGAATGGTCACCCTAAGTCACACAACTCTTGGATTTCTCCTCACAACAACAAATTTTAAGAAATTGGAGAAACCCCTTGGAATTGAGGCAAATATTTTGAGGTGACCCTCTGTGACAGGCAGTGACTGTTCCCCTCCAGAACCTAGAGCATGTGGTATATGGAGTGAGAGGTTACCAGTATCAACGGCATTTATTGGCTGCTGAGAAATGTGAGATGTATTTTTTTTTATATACACACATATAAAAAAATAAGAGTGAGGTAGATAAATGTTTGAAAAAAAAAATCAAAAACTGTCCCCCTGTCATACTCTAAAACCCTTATCTCAGTATTTAAATTCATTATGGGGCATCTCTACAGTGATTTAAACTGATATCACAAAAATAAATAAAAAATCCTACATAGAATACCTTCTTAATTAACTTTTTTGTCTTTTTCATTTTCAAAAGGGGAAAAGTAACTATGGGACAGAGGCAAGAGAAGATAATGGGACCTAAACTACACAAGCAAAAAGCACTACAAACTTTTAAAAATCTCCAGTCAAAACTAGCAATCAGTATAATTTTTCTCATTGTTCTTACTCAAAAGATTTGAACATTTCCATCCCAGAGCCACCTCTTCCTGCCATCGTTTGGTTGGATCAGTGCTAAACAAAGGCCTAGACTGGAACTAAGGTAAGATGAGCAACTGCTGCGACTCCTTGGGTGTCGACTTCCTGATGGCCCCTCCTTCCCCTCTCACCAAGGCTTCTGCTACTGAACAAACAAGCTCACTCGTCTTCTTTTGTTCTGAGGTTTGGTCTGTGATTTAAGCCACAAGCTTGGACTTGCACAGGTTTCCATAGCTGCCAACACTTCACTGTTTGCCAGTCCAGCCGCCGGCCCCAGCTCCGAGCTTCCCAGCAGCCCCACGGGAAGGGCGCGGGGGCTTCCCTTTGGTTGGGGGTGGTTTTCTTCACCAGGGCTGGGAAGTGCAGCCCAGGGGCCCTCCAGGAGGGCTTCCCCATCAGGAAGGTGAAGAGCTGGGGTTGGCTGGAGCCAGGTGATCGATGGCCACCTTAGGAACGCCCGGCATCACCAGCTGCACCTGGCACAGCTCTTGTTCACAGGGTGGAAGGGTTAAAAGAATCTTTGTAAGGATTAGTGACCCAAAAGCCTGGTGTCTGCTGTTGTACCCAACTAATAATTTAAAAAGAATACATGTGTGTGTGTGTGTGTGTCTGTGTGGGGATGGGCGGGTGGATGTGTGAACAAGCGGGGAGGGCAGGAGGGGTAGGACCCTTGTACAACAATGAATATAAACACTGAACAAGGATGCACTAAATAGTTAACCTTTTGTTTCTGACCTGAGTTTGTATCACGCCTTGCACTGTAAGAGACTCGCGTGCTGTCTGGGCAGAGGTTAGTGGGAAAGAAGGAAAACTGGGGCTTAAAAACACCACACCACAGCACTGCCAGAGTGTTCCTGTGCGGGGTGTCCCTTTTTCTCCTTGTCCCCCTCCAAGGCCCCGTAGCCCACACAGCCAAGATGTTGTAAAACAACTAATGGGAAGGAAAATAAAATTTAAAAAAAAATTTAAAAAAAAAAAGGAGGAAATGTATTTATAAAAAGGCATTAAACAGTTCATGGCAAATCATATGAAAGGTATCAGTTACTGGGAAGGAGGAAGTAAAAGTTACACACTATAGTACAAAGCATAAGAAAATTTGTTGAAGTGGAAGGGAAGGAGGGCAGACCTGAAGGTTTTCATAGATTAAATCCACAAAGATAAAGAACAAAAAAAATAGCAGCTTTTTTCTGTACAGACATATAGATGAGTATCTGAACCGTAAGAAAGTTATAAAAGTGACACAAAAGACAATGTGTATGCAAATGATCCATGGTCTAACATAGAACTGCAAGACCCTTCGAGAAGTCTTAATAATAAAGAGTAAAGGTCAACAAAGCATCATATACTTGAATCCGGTTACTGCTTTTTTTTGTCGTCTCCAATTTATGTTTCTAGGTGTTTTTTCCTTGCAAGCCTGGGAAGGAAGGCAGGCTGCAACGATGGAGATCTCGGCCGCTCATTCTCAGGTTTTTCGTAACTTATTTGTGGCGGGCAGTTGACTTTTTTGTACGAAATGCACATGTTTGTTTAGCTCACCACTGCCAGTTTTGTCCAGAATTCACTGGGATGGGGACAGGGGTGGAGGGAGGGCTGGTTCTTTACCCCATCACTTTTATCTTCTCCATCACAAGAAAAGAAAAATAAAAATCACATTTTGTCCAGTTTTGAAAGAAGATCTAGACAATTTGACTTTTTTTAAATTATTTTTTTTTTAAATACCAGTGCATGACTGAATAGAACATATTGGTCAGGATCTGTTTTGAACAGAGCAGTTGATTACTGTGCTCCTTCCATGACTACAAAAAAACAAAAAAGAAAGCAAAAAAACAAACGAAAACAAAAAACAGAGAGTTCATTTTTTTGGCAAAATTTGGCAGCGTTGAAAATGGTAACAGCCTTGGACGAATGATGGCCCTTTTTTATTCTTTTACATGTTCCTAAAAAGATTAAAGAGCAACATTAAAAATCCAGTCTTTTTTAGTTTAGGGTTTTTTTGTGTGTGTGTTTTTTTTGTTTGTTTGTGTTTTTTTGTTTGTGGTTTTTTTTTATAAAGACCTACAGTGTTAGGCAGGTGCTTGCAGGGGTACCGGGAACCACCTGGCCTGCAATATCTTTGATCTGATAAAAGTGCTGTACGGTTGAACTTGCACGCAGATATGTTTCCCATTATGAAGCAAAGAGACAGAAAGAAAGAGAAAGAAGAGAAAGGAGAGAGGAGAGAGAGGCATCAGATCTCAAGTTTTCTGTTGCTATTAAGTGTTAACATTTAAGAGTTTTAAAAGGCCAACTGTGTGCCCCATGACTGGAGTCCTTGACTGAAACAAACATCTGCTTGCATATTGAAAAAAAAAGAAAAAGACGGTAACTTGTTTACTGAAAAAAGGGTTCTCCCAAGTGCAGCTATGGCAGTTCTGAAGATCCACTGAGGTACAGTAGGCTTTTGAATATATTGTGATTTTCTTTCTTTCTTCCCCCAATGCCTGTGTTTGTGTGTGTTTGTTCCTGCGAGGATCAGCAGGCCGAGGACTGGGGCAGCGGCAGGGCCCGCTCGTTCTTGCGGCCGCCGTTCATGTGCGCGTACGGCTGCCGCTCCTCGAAGCTGGCCCGCAGCACCACCACGCCGGGGCCGTTCTCGGCCTTGTGTCCTGAGTGCTTGTCAGTGGGTTGCAGGGTAGAGGAGGGGTCTAAAGGAATGCTCTCCATGTTCTCAGTCTCCAGGTCAAGCTCCTCTGTGTCCGGAGGCTTGTTCTCTTCACTGTAGAAGAAGGAGACCTCTTTGAAGGCTGGGTCCAGCTCGTCTTTGATGCTACCGATGATTTCCAGGAAGGAGGGTCTCATTTTGGGGTTGTACTGCCAGCACATGCGCATCAGTTCGAACCTGGGCAGGGAACACACAGGACAGACATTTACTGAGGGGCTTCAGAGCCATGACTGGGTCAGGCCACATGTTTTAGAGAATCATTCCATCCCCAGGGAAGGCAAAGTGACAGAGCTTCCACAGGCCGAGATCCCCAGGGTTGTGGGTCCAACACCCATAACTGGCCATTTGCTTAAGAGCTGGACTTGATGATCCTGGTGGGTCCCCTCCAGCTCACAATATGCTGTCAATCTGTGTCACATTTCCACCTTCCTCTCATCACCCATTTACTCCCACACCTCCTACCTCACCTTTCCTGCTCCCTCACACACACCTGCCCACCCCTCGTGTCTCGTGGGTACCTGACATCCAGAACCATTGCACTTTTATTCTGACTTGGTATTTCTCTTTTTCCTCTAAATTACCCTGTGGTTACTCAGCCATAAGCTACGTGATTTCACCTCTTGGAGTATCTTTTTCAAACAACTCATCCCACCCCATCAATACTGCCTTGGAAAAAAATTAAAATAGGAAATACACACAAGGTAAAGCACTGCCTTTTTCCCCTGAAAGAAGAAAATTACATTAAAATTAATTGCAATCCCCAGTGGACATTTACCAATCTCAAAGACATTCTCTAATCTTTTTATTTTAAAATTAGGTTGTTTTCATTTACGGCCAGGGATGCATTAATATTTTACAGAGTGTGAGATCATCTGTTTAAGCACATCCATGATTAGATCTGTACAATGTCCCATGCTGGCAAAACAAAACCACAAAATGAAACTGTAATACAGACATAATGAAAACAGCATTTTCATGACACAGCAAAATTGGATATTCCCAGGAGATCGCCCTGAGCTTTAAACATAACACAGGAAAGGATTTCACCGTCTGTGAAGGTGGAATAGGGATGTCTTCTGTTAACACAGCACAGTAATAGGACAAATTTAAATAAGAAAAGAAAGATTAGCATTAATTCTTCCAGCCAACCCTCTGTGTACACAGTGCTCAGAGGAACATGCTGTGTGGAGGAAGTCACTGCTGGCCAAAACTACTACTCTGTGCTGGAGTAAGAATGGATCTAAAAATAAAACAAAGCCAAGAAAGATCTCTCAGTTAAGGTAATGCATGTCTCTGACTCACCTGCCTGCACTGGGACCTGCAGCCCCAGTCAGACCCCCTTGGCTTGCTGGGGTTTATTTCCCACCTGTGCCAGCCTTCCCTTAAGCCAGGTCGCCTGAACTTTTAGCTTCAATTCTAGAGAACAACAACACCGTATTTCCAACTTCCACAGATTTTCAGAGTGCAAACAAGCAATTCTATTTGATCTTTTCATTAGCTCTCACTGCCTTGTGCCCTCAGTTGACCAGATCTCTGCATCAGTGTGGAAAAATTTCATTTTAAAATTAAATAGACAAAACCAAACAAATCCACTCTCTTTGTATCAGACCTAAGCTCATCCTGCTCTAGAACAACCTTTCCAATAGGACTGACACTGAGCTGGAGAAGCCTGGGCTCTGCAGCCCATGGTGGGTCTGGAGAGAGTTCAGGAGCCCTGGCCTGAAACAAAACCCCAGCAAAGAAAACCCCAGCCCAGAAACTTGGGAAATTGGGAAATACTGCTGCACCTCCACTGTGCTCTCAGCTGATGTGAACCAGCAGAGAGGGCAAGTGCCTGTGTTTGGGCTGCAAACACTGCTGAGTGCTCCAAGCAAACCCAAAGCAATCTTCACTGAAGTGCATCTAAAGTGCCCAATATCCCTGCCAGAGCTCCACTGGCAGCGCTCCGCATGAGCAAACGTCAGCCACCTGAGAATGGCCTTGTGACACCCAACTGGAGCTGGCAAAACCAGTCTGTGCTGGGAGAACTCCCTGGGTACTCAATGCTGCATTGTAACCGCACGTAGACACGTAAACACTGCCCAGCTCCTGCTTGTTTTTGAGTCTGAAAAGCCTTTCAGAGCAAAAGCCGAGCCAGACTATAAAACTGCACCGTACCCTCACCCACAAGGGTGAGGAAAGCTTGAGACATAAATATATAAAATCCATTTCTGTTACTTCATTGCAGTTTCCCTTCCAGCTGACTGCTGTGTCCCTGAATAGAAGCTTGGCTGGAGCCAGGAACTCTGGATATTCGCTGGCGCTGCGCCCCGAGGCCTAAGGGCAATGCTAAGGAGATACCACAAGCAGCGGAGTAATGCATGTGACATCAGCACAAACAAGGACATGTGATGTTTCTTTTAAGCCATTCCAGATTTAAAAACCCTACAGAGTTCCCATAAAAGGATTTTTTTTTTCCTTTTTAACTCTGTGTGTTCGCAGGCCTTGTTTACATTATCTTAAACAAAATAAAAACCTCTCCAATAGACAATGGAGGAATTTACAGGCTGTTAATACAACCTGAGCAGATTTATAAAGTACGTTCCTGACTGGTGGCAAGCGAGCTCCAGGGAGCTGGAGGCACCACCATGGGTTAGGGGAATAGCCAGCATCCCTCTGTGCATCTTTTGCTCAAGGAACTGAGCAGAAACTGAGCTCTGTTTTGCACAGAGACAATAACATTAAAAAAAAAAAAAACAAACCAGAAAATGGAAAGTTTCTATAGAAGCTGCATTCCATTTGTGCTTTGCAATACACTTGATTTGGTGGGGAAAAGCAAAAGGACCTCTCCTCCCCTGCTGGTGCCTGTGCTGCCAGTGCCTCTGCAGAGCAGACTCTGGGTTCTGAGCAGGAACAAAGGGAAATCAGCACTGCGTAAATAGTCTACAATGCATGTGGGGGAAGCAATCCTGCTTCAAAAACAGAGTGGAATTCCAGCCCCCACAACTTTTAAAAGCCCCATGGGAACACACTGTCTGAGAGCTTCAGCTGTACCAAAGCTCAGTGCCACGCAGCCGTCACCTGATGAGCAGTGCCATAACAATGGGAGGCCATAAAAACATCACTGAGTGCACAGGAAGGGGAGAAAAACAGCAAAGCTTCTCCTGGCACTGTCTTACTGAACCATCTGTCTTATTGCATGGTTCTGTCTGCAGAGCCACACGAGCTATGCCAAGAGGGTGTAGCATAAACACAACTGAGGCTTGTTTCACCCTGTACAACAGTAAAGAGCCTCCAGAAATACCCTCCCCTTTGTGCTTTGCCCTTTTCACAGGGAGTCACCACCTCCCAGACACAGGACAACCCCCTGTAAAATCCCCCTTTGCCCAAGCATCCTCTGCCCTGCTCAGCCACACTGCAGAACAGAACCTCTCCAGCTCCACCTAAAAGCCACTGACCCCCTGTGCCAGGCTCAGGGGAGCACAGGCACTGACAAGCATGACCAGGGATGGAGACCCTGACAAGCATGACCAGGATGGAGACACAGAGGGTCCCAGCCTGCCTGCACCCCACAGAATTCATGGGGGGAACACGAGGGCCTGAGGGGAGCTCCTGCTCCGTGGCTGGAGGGTGCATGGCTGTGTCACCATCACATCACCTGCATGGCTAAAAACAGCAGATTTGGTGACAGCAAGGTTCTTCTCTCTGTTCTCATCGACACTTCCCCAGAGCAGTTACCTCCTCCACCTGTTATGGAGGTTTCTCTCTGTCAGCACACTCCCCTCTCTCCATAGACAGCCCCACTGATGCTCAGACCAGAATTTCAGTTGCTTCCAAGTCAAACTAATTTAAAGAACAAAGTTCCTGTGCTTTTATAGGTACCCTGTGAGACACAGGAGCACAGAGCTCCCCTTCTCACCTGGTGCTAGACAGCACCAAGCCCAAGTGACTCCCTGCAGCCAGGCTCTGCTTTTGGGACATTCTTGAGTTAATATCAGGAGTCAATACTAAAGTATCACAGACCAATCTCCACTAATAAGAATTTGTGCTGCCTAAAAAGTACCTCCCACTAGCACAGACATGCCAAGAAACCTGCCTTTAAACACAATCTTGTAGCAATCTCCACAAAGAGGATCCCTTGGTTTACAAAGGGTTTCATAAAGCACAGGAGAAAGCAGTGGCCTGGGATGCAGAGTAAGATCTCTGTGCAATTTCAGGGCTTTTAGACACTGTTAGAAACACCCTCCTGCCCATGTCCTCATCTTCCTGCAGGTCCCCAGCTGAGGAGGAGGTTATGGGCCCTGGAGAGGACCTCTGCCTACAGAGCAGGTGTGGTCCTGCCAGCAGTGTGTGGGTGAGGGCTGGGAGCAGCGGGGAGGTCACTCACTGAGGGTGGCACAGCATTGTCACAGCTCCCTGGGCAGGGAAAGAACTGAAAACACACAAAGAATAAAGCACCACAGGACCATAAGAGGTTTTTGATTGCCAAGTGCATATGCAGGGAACAAAGGTGAAGGTTACTCCTGGAGCTCTCTGCTGTTATTCCTACAAATGCCTACTTGAATTTCAGCAGATTTGGGTGTCTGTACTAAAACAAAGACAAAACAAGCTGAAAGGGAGCAAAAGCAAGTCACAATAAGGTCATACTTTTTTCCCTCCCGTTTTTACATTTGGGATAAATCCAAGATGCTTTATACTCAACTTTATCACTAGAAAAAAAGCAAACAAAAAAAGGCACCACCAATGTGGATGTGCCTTAGGTCTGAGTTCAGCTCATTCCTTTCTCTGACAGAGCAAAGCAGCACAATTCAAAGCAAGATTTTTTTTATTCAGCACCTCTGTCTGCACTACCAGGCTGAATCCTGCTGGGCAGAACCAGCCTGTGAGCAGCTTCTCCAAGAGAAGCAGCACAGGAAAGGCCTCAGCTCTTACACACCAGGGCAAAGATTTGCTCTGCCAGACTTTAACCAAGCTCTCCCAGCTCACAAGCCAGGACCCTGAAAGTGGATTCATCCAGCAGCAACAGCCCTGGAGCAGAGGAGATCCCCTGAGGAGGGGGAGGAAGGAGAACTGGGTGGGCTGCAGCAGAGAGAACTTCTGGCCTGACTCCCCTGCCACCCTGCTCATACCACACACACCCCAGCTTAACAGGGAATTTCTAATGCTGGATCTCTCCCCACTGAGGCTGTTCTCACTGCAGAGGTGCTTTCACCTGCGAGCCCAGGGAGCTGAACCCATCACATCCCTGTCCTTCCCAATTGTGCCCACCCCACTACACAGCTCTGACTGTGTTAAACAATGTCCAGTCAATCCGACTGCCAGGAATTCTCCACAGCATCTCGAAAGGGAAGGAATGTGAAACCAAGGAATCACATGGCAGCTACACCTCCCCCTGCATATACCACCCACCCCCCTCAAACAACAAAACAACACTGCCTGTCATCTGAAACCACAGCCAGGCTCCAGCCAAAAAAGCTATTTTCCTAAGAATCCCAAGCAGCTGAGGCCCTTAAGTGATTGTATCCCTTCTGGGGGCCTCCAACAAATTTCAATAACTGCAAGACGCAGTATTTCCTTCCCAAAAGTCAGTTTGGGAAGTATATCAAAGCAATAAAGTCTGAACAACTGAAACTGCTGTACACAAAGGCCAGCAGAAGTATTTCAGCAATGTAAAGCTAAAAACTGAAGCTGCTGCACTGCATACCCTCTGCTGCTGTGAGGCTTTGGGTCGATCCTGGGGCAGGGAGAGGTTTTTCTGTGGAAAACCTCACCCTGTGCTTGCAGGGAAGGAAACTGTTAGCAGGGGGGATTGGTTTATCTCAATGGGACAAGTGCTGTGGCTGAAACAGCAGATCCAATCCAGCTTCAGATACATTGATTTATCTGTATGCTGAACTAAAAACTTGAATTCCAGTGTTTACACACATTTCAGCTTGTCCCACGCTCTTTTCTCTCTTTATGCCCAAATTTAAGCAGAAGAGAGATGATTTAGGCACAGAGCCTCCTGATGTAGCAAATGTCACTTATGAAGTGACATTTTTATGAAGTCTCATTTTATTCAGTAACACAAAGCTTGGATTTTGTTTGCTTATTAGAGGAGATAGCCCAAGGTGAGGTTGTTTTCTGGAATGTCTCACCACCATAAAACACTGGATTGACAGAGACTGAGCAGCCCCCCCTGTGGTAGCTGGCAAGGGCAGACCCTGCAGGGCTCAGGAGGCACAAGCTGTGCCTGCAGGGCAGTGGTGGCACTTACAGCATGTCAGGACAATTGTCTGGCTTTTCCAGCAGCCCCCCTTCCATGACGAAGCGCAGCACCTGCTCGTTGGTCATGCCCTGGTACGGCTGCTCCGCCAGCGTCGCGATCTCCCACAGCACCACTCCGAAGGACCTGCAGGGAACAGCACAGCTTTAGGCTCCCAGACACCTTCACAAGGTGTATTTCCCACAAGATGCTGAGTGCTGGGTGCCCATGTGTGTTTTCTTTTACCAAAGAAGTCCAGTTGCTCAAAAAACACGAGCCTGTGGTGACAGTCACAACCCCTCCCTCCAGAGACTGCTGACTTCAAACACCTCCATTCTAGTGAGAAAAGGGCTCAGGTGGGAAAAACTCAGTCGCCCCTTTGTGACATGCATGTAACTGTGTTCTTGAAACACAGCTTCCAGCTCCTTCCAGATAACTACAAAGGACAGCAGAAGTGAAAAAAGCAGTTTGTCTAATAATAGGAATTGATTACTGGCAAAGGAAGATAAGCATAGTTATGTAATTGGGTAGTTTGGACGTAAGTATTGACACTTTCTAAAAATACCTCTATTTAAAATTAGATTATTGAGCAGACACAGCTCAAATTGTCCGCCCTGCACTGAAGAGTCATCTACTTTTAGAGCTGCTGGGCAAAGAAGGAAAATCTCAATGCTGTCTGAGTTGTGGTAAAATGCTGAGTCAAGCTGAGTGAAAAACACACAGTTCCACTGGGGGGGAGTTATGAAAACAGGAGTCCAGTGCCATTAGCTGGTTATGGCCCTGTGGTTTTATCTTTCAGATATCCCTGGGATCCAAACTGGTTTGCATCTGGAGCCAGAAGCCACAAACTGCCTTGCAATTGTTTTCCTTTTAGGGGAGGGAGGGACAGGGGGTCAACTCAACATTTGGGCGCCTTTGAAGCTTCTTTGATCACCGCAGGGATAACGAGGACAAGTCTTGCACACCTACTCGTCAGATTATCCTAACAAATAAACTCAGATTGCTCCTTCCAGGCAACTACCAGCCTTGGAAGAATGCAAGATGCTGAGGATTTATTTATAGAAATCCACCCTCACCCTGAACAGTATTACATTAATTTTAAAATGTCCTCCTTCCCTAACTACAACAAAACCAGCCCTGTCTAATTACCTCATTCTTCAGCCTGAAAAGCATTAAAAGAATGAGTTGCTAAAATAAAGCTCCACCCTTCAAACCTCCAGACACTCTTCCTTCCTGCAGTTGCCATTTCACCTTACAGTTTATAAATCCTGGACTCCAACCACTCAACAGGGTTTTGTCTTTTTGACATCTTGGCTTCTAGAACTGATCTCGAAGAACATGGAGCTACATGTCACAATATCTGCCCAGAAAGGCAGGAAAAACAATCTCAACCTTTTCTTTACCGTTTGATGCAAATAAATGGCCCCTAAAACAGCCAAGCTCCACAGTTTACACTGAGCAACTTCAAATCTGAACCAATAAAAGGATTCAGGGAATTTTTCCTGGCATGAAGAGACCTCCAATGTATAGTGTCTGGTGTAAAAGTCACTGAGAAGGAATGATCCTTTTAGCCATAAACAGATGAAGTAAAGAGACAGTATTTCATGACAGTGTTAAGTCAAGTTCCACTACATTTGGAATTTAGATTGAAATTTCTCTGTAGCTGTGGATACAAGTTCTAAACAAACAGCAAATTTCTCATGTTGAGCCTGTTTTTTTGTGTGCCAGACAAGAAGACCCCTGTGAACCAAATTTCAGAGTAAATCACTTCCAACAATTAAGATGCCAAACCATCCCAAAGAGAAACTCTCTGAAATACCCACGAGTACTGTGAGCCTCCCCTCCATAAAACCATTTTTTCCCTCTCTATGCTTACAAGTAAAAATCTGTCAAGATTTTACTGCTCCTCCTCTTCAGCTTTCCAATCTTGTAATCAGTAAACTCCTTTGCAGGCCAGGATATTCACTCAGATTGTCCCACTGATGAAGTGCAATACTGTTTGCACAATCCTGCTTTGGACTGAGCAACCAACAAATCCCAAATCCTGGAACCCCAGGATGGCTTGGGTTGGAAGGGAACTTAAAGCCCATCTTGTTCCACCCCCTGCCATGGTCAGGGACAGCTTCCACCATCCCAGGCTGCTCCAAGCCCCATGCAACCTGGCCTTGGACACTTCCAGAGATGGAGCAGCCACAGATGCTCTGGGCACCCTGTGCCAGGGCCTCACCACCTTTACAGGGAATAAATTCTTCCCAAAATTCAATCTAAACCTCCTCTCTTCCTTGTTAGGGAAGCATTCATGTACTTCCTGCAACAACTACAGCACTAATTTATATCTGACACCGTATTTGGCGTCACCTGGGGTTTTTTTTTGTTTGGAATTTGAGTTATATCTAGTACAGAATAACATCACTTAAGAGTCCCAGGCTAAAAGGAAGCACGTGTGGAACACACATGGGACATCCCCAATGCTCACCCGGAGCTGCTGCTGACCCCGTTGGAGGCAATGGCTGGACCTGAAAATTCCTGTTGTGTGGTTGGAACAGGCAGCTCTGCCAGCTCCTCTCTCCAGGCTGGGTCAGTTCTGCATCTGGGGATTTTCTAGTGATAATCCAAATTTCTGTCTGCTTTGTGAAGCCATCACAAGTCCCAAAATTCTTTTACTGGGGGGACTGCCAAAAGCATGCCTGCACTGTTCAATCAGATAAATGGCTGATACAGGGCTTCCCTTCAACTCAATGTGGTTGTTTTCATCTGCTTCCAAGTCTGAGGGTTAGTGGATTCAAAAGTAAGTTACTAGCCATATGTAAAATAAAATTTAAGCATCATTCTGGTGCTTTGCTTTTTCACTTTAATTCCTCTTAGGAACTTTTTGTACAGAGCTGGTGCTGTGAACTACAGACCACTGACTCCAAACTCCTCAAGCTGCTCAGGGAAAATGCAGTTTACTCCTAAAACACCATTCCTACTGATTTCTAGACATTTGGAGGCAATCAGCTGCCAATTCTGTAACAGATCAGCAGTAAAGACATCTTGTTAGGAAGGCAGAGAAACCATAAAAGACAGAGGAGAGGTTTTGCCAGTACACAACCATCTTCTGCCAAGTCCTCGCTACCTATCTCCAAAAGCTGGGGAGTGCGTGGGGAATTGTTCCAGGGAATTACTTCTCCTAAGTACACGCCTCTATTAATAACTGCCCAGATACAGCAAGCATGCAGTGTGCTTTGAAAGAAAACCCTATTTCTGCATCTTGCAGTATAAACCAAGCAAACAAAGCTCCAAATGGAGAGGGATATGCACAAGGGAGAACTCCCCAAAAAAGCCTGCGAGTGTACACAACCCATGTGGGGGAAAGTGATGTTATTTACACAGAAGATTTTGATGGAAAAGCAGGTCAGCACTAGGAACCCTTCTATATTCTTGGCAACTTTAAATGCTTTTCTTGAAGGAGGACAATTTAAAAAATGACAACTTGCTCTTCCAGGTGAAAGTAATATTTTTCAATGCACACTGATTTTACAACGAACAGCAGGAAACATGCTGCCACCTCCAGCTCTGGAAATCCATTTAATTTCTGCTCTCCCTGAGAGCAAAATTCAACCTCACGAGTTCTTGCTGAAACACGAACTCATGGAACAAGAGAGTTACCTCTGAATGGACAGGAGAAGCAGTACCCTTAGTTAAGCCTACTAAAACAAGAAGAGAGGCTAGAAAGGAGGAGGTTAAAGCAATTTTTTAGAGCTCTTTTTTTGTTACCAGACGTCGGAGTGCGTTGTGAAGACTCCATCCTTCAGCGACTCCGGGGACATCCAGCGGACAGGCAGCAAACCCTTCCCTCCCTTCCGGTAATAATCTGTCTCGTAGATATCTCTCGTCATGCCAAAATCTACAAGGTAGAAACACTCTGGGTTTGTGTGAGAAAATGAGGAACATCTCCCCTTCCTACAAGGCAGAGAATCACACTTGGCTGTGAGGAATCTGCGCTGCGTTCCCACGACACTCAGCTCTGCAGACACTTCAGCTGCTGCCTCAGGGCTGGTGACCTTCCCTCCCAACACCAACAGACTGTGCCACTGCTTCAGGGGTAACAAGTCTGAATGGTTTAAATATAGGAATGTGAAAAGTTGCAGCATTTATGCTCAAGCTTTGCAGTAAGATGAGTCTTCTGAGGGTCACATAATTCACTAATTGTTCCCCAAACGCAGTGATTTTCATTTTTTTTAAGGAGCGTCTTTAGTTAGTACTTATAACCATTGTGTTTAATTGAACAATCTCACATACTGAAGGAAACACTTCTCTTAGTTTTCTTTTTCCTATTTCCAAAGGTAATTCCCAGTTTCTGTACAATATTCTGTTTCAAATGCCACAGAGGATTATGCTGTTCATTTGTAATTAACACACCCAAATACTAAAGACATACTTCCAATTTATATCCATGCTTAGCTGTAAATTCATAAGCATTTGCAAGACTTGTATCTAAAGATGCTCATCCCCCTGACTGTAACTCAGATTTATTCCAGTGTTTTTTCTCTGCAATCAGTCTGAGACAAAATTGCTGGGTCTCACACTTGCCTATTGAATCCAGTTACTGTGTTCTCAAAAAGTTAACAAATTAGAGGTCATCAGTCTGATATTAAATGCTGTCTGATGACACACAGGGCAAAATCCATTTTACCAACACAGACCTGCAATTGCCCCTTTTTTTCCCCCATGAAATGTGCACAGAACTCCCCCAGGTCTCTCAGTTATCACCAGTCTGTGGTGAGTGACCAAGCAGGGGTACCAGGGACACCAGTACCCAGGGTGATTATGACTAAAAAGCCCATCTGTGCAGCTCTTCCATCACTCCCACACACCAGGGTGACTTTATCCCAGCTGAATGGAAGATTCTTTCAAAATGTAATGCAAATAAGAAACAGACATGCAGTGAGCACAGGGTAGTGTGGCATAAAGCTCTTCCTCTGAGATCTGAACAGTCTGAGTTGGTGTGTTCCAGCCAAGATGCTCCTAAACTGTTTCAGCATGAGGGGACTTTCAATGCTGCTACATAAACAAGAGCAGTGCAGCACATTTACAAAGTGCTTTTGGGGTAACCATGAACACATTAAAGGGAAGAAGTGCACCATATCTTCAGTTTACAGAATTGTAAAACAAGCTGATGGGGGCAGGAGGAGAAAACTGCAATGGGAAGGATTTAGGCTGACTTCCCACAAACCTGCAGAAAATACACAAAATCCCCAAAAGATCTTATTTCCTAATTAACTGACTCAAAATGAAATCATTTTTTCTTTCTCCCAAATGACAGGATTACTTACACAAATTATCAAAATAGCTGAGTTAAGCTCTGAGAAAAAGAATTAGTTTCCTACAGCAGAAGGCTGCTGCTATACATGTTATTTTAATATGCACAACTCAAAAACAGCCAACAGCTTAAAATCACTCTCTCTGGAGAGAAGACTGAAAAAACTCATCTGACACTATTTTGGAGGGATGGTGAAAGGAAAAAAAAATTGGTGATCTAACAGCAAAGCAGAAGAAAAGCCATTCAGCTGTCTGGGAAGCAGAACTCCAGTTTAGACTGGAAAGCACCCAGCTGAAGTCATTCCACTTCCAACTCAGATACGATTTAAAATAATCCTAAAATTCTCATTCTTGAGTCAATAAACAGGAGGTAGAATTATTCTTGTGCATTGTCAGAGACATGAATGACACACCAGTGCTAACTACACCATCCACCCAGATGTCTGCAGTACCTGAACCTAAATCACTGCCTCTTTTTGAACCCACATGCTGTACTGTTGGCTCACTGGAACAACAGCAAGCAGAGGTATTCCAGAGGTTTCAGCTCAGTGTTAACTGCTCACAGGTCTTAAATCACAGTAATCTTCACAAGGAACATATTTCATTCTGCAGATATTTCAACTAGAGTTCAGCTAAAAAAAAATAACAAAAAGTAATATAAAGAGCTTTCTAAGACTGATTTTCCAGCATGATTGTATGAGCTGTGTCAGGGTCAGGACAGCCCACCTCCAATTTTGACTGTGAAGTCCTCGGCCACCATGCAGTTCCTGGCAGCCAGGTCCCTGTGCACGAACTTGCTGGCGTTGAGGTAGGCCATGCCGTCGGCGATCTCCCCCGCCATCTGGATCATCTTCTTCAGCGTCGGCGGCGCCTGCCCGGGGTTGTTCTGAGCAACACAAGGTCAAACAGTTAACAGGCCACAGCCACTCTGCTGTGCACATCCTGGCCTCGTGTTCCGTTCCTTTAATTTATCCACACTGGAATTTCTAGATCAAGGGCAAAAGCTGCTGAGCTCATTTTCTACATAGGCTGCTGTGATTTCAGTGGCGAGTGACCTGTGTGTCATCTTTATCCTTCAGACTCTGCATCATATGAGACAATTTTAGCTGTTAGACTGATGGCCTATGCATGAGAGTTTGCACAGGAGCTAAGATAACAGATATTTACTTTCCAGCAGGGGCAATGGGCAGGACACACAACATGAAACAATTATCCTAACATGTGTTCTTAAACCAGCCAATTTCTGTAACATCTTGATGGGGAAGTAGATCAGACAAGAGACCTAATGCAAATCTGGAAAAGAGGGCTCGGTGGCACAAGAAGGGACCTATTCCATGCGGCACCCTGGGCTGCCTCATGAAAGAGCTGTTGGAGATCACACAACAGTTCATGTTTTGTCCTTAGACTGAAGGAGAAGGGCAGGAAAGGCTAATTGCCTGCTGCTTCCAACGTGAGGCTGTCTTGTTCAAGATGATTCAAACTGAAGAAATAAACAGCCAGCCACTCATGACTCACCTCTGTGTCTGGCCTCAATGATCTCAGGTAACTTTTGAGGTCCCCACGTGTCATCAGCTCCATGATAACCAGTGTAGGCTGGCCCTGAGAAACAACACCAAGCAGCCGAACCTGGCAGAGGAAAAACAAATGTTCAGTACAAGTATACAAGCACAGCTAATTATTATTTATTCATGTTGATATGTAGCCCTGTGGGAAAGGTCTGAATGTAGATTTGGTTCCACTTTCTGACTGGGATCTCACAGTAATATCACAAAGCTGTGCAGAGTTGAAGCTAAAATCCCAAATTCAGTCCCAGAACAGCCTTGTGTCCATGAGCACCAGGGCTGGTGAGTCACAGCCTGGTCCCATCTTCAGGACTCACCACATGGTGACAGTTGAATTCCTTCATCACCGAGGCCTCGTTCAGGAACTCGATCCTCTCGCGCATGCTCGCGGACTCGTTGACCGTCTTGATGGCCACCCTGGTCTCCGGCTCATCCTTCACCACTCCCTTGGCTATTCCCTCGTACACCATTCCAAAGGAGCCTTGCCCCAGCTCCCGACACATGGTGATCTTCTCCCGGGGCACCTCCCACTCGTCAGGAACGTACACTGGGGGAGAGAGAACAGCCCTGGTGTTCCACAGTGCTGGGATCCCTCCCTGCTCCACCACAGCACTGCCCTGACAGCTCTGGGGCTCAAACCCCACACAGAACGCTGAGACCTTGCACCATGTGTGCAAACAGGCCAGGGGCTGTCCCACAGAGGCAGGGGGATGGTGGCACACACATAAATCTGAAAGAAAGGTGGACTTGAAGCGGCCTCACTATGGTACTGACATACTGAGATAGAAATAAGGAACCTCAAAGCCAAAACCAGGGTGGGAAGAGACTCAAATCAATGCTTTAAGTTAAATCTTTTCTTGGAATCCTTGCTCTCCTAATTCTCCCAGACAGCATCAAACAGACTTGATCATCTGTATCAGTTTAGTGTCTGCTGTATTCCCTATTAACACTGAGTTTATGGCTAGAGGGAAGCAGACTCTGATCCAGCAGTTCTTTGCATGGCACTATTCTGATCCCTTGCACACACCATTGCACCAGCAAAGGCAGAACTTGCTGCTGCTGCTGCAGGTCTTTGATCTGAGGCAGAAAAGAGCTCTCAGAAGGTGACTGCCAGGAGGCAGGACTGCCTCGGGCAAGAAGACATCCAAGTACTCACTGATGCTGCTGCCTATCAGTCACCAAAGGAGGGGACAGTTGTGTCACATGCTCTGCATGGGTGAAATGACAGGATGAAAACAGAGGATTATAGCATGAACAGTGACAGACCTTCAACCCTAATGGTGCTGCTACAAAAAATAACAGTAAAATAATCTGCTGCCACTCTGGGTAAAGCCATTACTCTCCTGGGGGCTTTGGGAAATACTATTCCAGCAAGAATTCTACAACAGCAGCACCAAACGAAAACATAAACAGGAAAACTGAGGCCTCAAGGACATTTTTCTGATGTTGTGATTTCTTCAAGTAGTGGGTTTGTTTCAATAGGGCCAAACAGAGCTTAAAAGGGCAAACATGAATGAAAGACCACAAATTCATTCATTCTTCCTTCACTGCAGTAAAAGCATCACTGGATGAGTAGATGTTAATCTGAAAGTGAAACTAGTGAATCCAAATTTGCCTCAGGTGGATAAAACTCCAGGAAAACAATTCAAAAACTCCCCAATTTCAACAGACAAGTGGCATTTACGTATTAGCAATTGTGGATTCCAGAGCTGTCCTAATAAAATAGGGAAAGTGGCTTTACAGCACATATTTTAGGGTTTCATACCTTTCAAAGTCAGACACCAACAGAACACAGGACAGTAAAAGAACCACAAGTTAAGGTCACACTCACCATCTGAGGCACTGAAGTACTCAGGGTTCACAGAAGCATAAAGTACTCCATTGCCCAGTCTGTCACTGTTCCTGTAGAAATATTGGGGTTTATTTCTTTTATCTTTAAATCTGAGTATATTTCAGACCATCTCTTCTACAGCTTTTCCACTGCTTTCTCAACCACAGAATATTATTTACTGCACGTGGAGTTTTTCAGACAAAGGGACAAACTCAGATCTTATCTACCTCACATAATCAATGGGAGCACAGCCCAGAGCTTGTCAAGAGTTCTGGAGTCTTCTCTATACCAAATCAGCCCCAGGAAAATGTAAACATAAGGTACTTCTAGCTTTCTTTTAAGAAAAGCTATATTTTTATACAACCAGGAGACCTGTGGCTGAGAATGCACCTTGAGAGTGAAGTTTTTTAGCAAAAGACATAAGTGGGGGAATCCATTCAACTATTTCCTAAGTGTTTCTAATATTTCATTTTAAAACCACACAATGCCACACCTCCCAATTTTACAGGGATGATTTTCAGAATAAGACATGTAATAAATGCACTTTGAGAGCTTTTGCAGGAGACAGGCTCGCAGAGAAAATATTCTTGTGTTAGAACAACGGCTTAAACAAGGCAAAATTATCAGGAATTTAACTAAGGAGAGCCTAAGGAAGGCAAAGCAGGTATTGTAATCACCAGAGACAAAGCCCTGTCTGGAGAGCTTGAGCAGAACTGGTACCACTGTCTGCAGTGCTACCAGTAAATTAGAGCTGGAACTCATGGGATACTCAATGAGCATAATTAATGTGAAAGTAATAAAAAACATCCACAGCTAGAAAGTTGCAAGACTGAACATTTGTACTGCTGTTAAGTTCTTGTTATGTACTTCAATGAGATTAAAAAAATAAATCACTAGTTAAAAAAACAAACTGAGGAGAACAAATTACCAGAACAGTCCCAGTGACGACTCATGGCCAGAATATAATTTTTTAAGTGGATGTAAGACTTCAAAAAACCCTCTAGAATTTGAAAAAAATCAGATTAACCTAAATGGAACAAACTTTTCATGATTTATATCGACCCATATTTCAATTAAATCTTCTGGTTATACAGGTCCAGAGTGTGCCACCACTGTCCCACTGAAATGTTCCTCACAAGCCTTCCTCTTCCCAGTCAAACATGACACTGCAATAAAAACCCTTTTCATATCTCCAGCAGCAGCCAGATGCTGCTAACTCTAAACCACCTCCTTTTCCATTCCAACAAGGCAGAATCTACCTCTCAACTGTGAATGGTACTTCTCTTTTTAATCTCTAACTCACTCCACAGGCACAGATTTGAAAATAAACAATTCCCCTCCTGCAGGTTTAAGCACCAGCACATGGAACTCACCTCTTTTTGTTAAAGACATAGAGCATTATCAGCAATCCCCCAAGGATGAGCAGCAGAGCAATAGGGAGCACAATTACCAAGTGCAGGAAGTTTCCATAGTTTGCTGCTGCAACCAACAAGAAAACAATTGTATCAGGGTTTCTATAAAACCTCTGTTAACAAAGAAACATTCAATACCCACTCAGTGTATTTCCATACAGGGAAGAAATCAAAGTTCTCATTTTCTTGTCTGATGTGGAAAAATGCACTCGGAAACCCTCCCTGACTGCAGATGAGTGAAACAAGAAAGCAGACACTGAAAGGCATTAATTTTGTACAGAACAGTGTCTGTCTGGGCTTTGTTTTCACAAGTTATGCTTAAAGGACTTGCATTCCTCAGTGAACAATATCCAATTGTTCACTTGCACATTCACCTTTTTTTCCACCTTTTGTTCACCTTGCAGCTGCTCATGTTCAGAATATACACACACTGCTCTTTACTTCAAACTGTTCAAAGTTCAGCAACCAGAAAATAAAAAAGGGATAAAAGGTGGAGTTGCAGTTTTCTGGGGATATATCTGCTCTACAACTAAACACAGAATGTCTTGAAGAGGGTCTCTGTGGTCATGTTCTTCCAAAATATAAATTACTCCCATTGTCAGGACCAGCATCACCCTTTCATCAGGACACTTTTTTTATCAAATGTCGCTCAGAACAGGTCAACCTGCCAGCCAAAAATCTACACAAATGATTTGTTTCTCCAATTATTTTGCAATTTTAAGCAGGTCTGCCTTGTTGCCACAGGTTCTGTATGTGGCAGCTCCCTGTTGTTATAGCTAACATCACATTCCCAACATAGCTGCACAGCCCAGGACCCACACCTGGGTGCCCCCCTCACAGACACCCAGAGCTGCAAGGAAAGGACCACACCTCACACTCCCCTCCTGGCTGTCAACACTTGCCAAACAAAATGGACCAGAGAAGAGTCCCCAAAGAACCATCAGCAAGTCAGAGGAGTGTTCAGAGGCAGGAGGCTCAGATACCCAGTCACATCAACATTAGGAATTATTAAAAAGACAATAAACCCCCAATTTGACACAGACTATAAACACTTGTCTTACATTTGGGCTGCACATAGAAAGAGATGGGCTCAGTCCAGGACCCATTCCCAGCTAAGGAAGTGGCCTGAACTCTGGCAGAATAGTTCCCAGGGTTCAAGTGAGTTAGTTTAGCTCCTCCAAGCTTCTTGTATTCCTGTCTGGAAACACATTCACGCTTCTCCTAGAAGAAAAAAGCAATTTACAACATGTTATTATCTTCACATTCTAGAGAAGGCAATACAGCTGCAGGATAAGCTCATTTTTATAACTAAAAGCCCCATCTGATCAGTTTTACTTCAAACACCATAAGGAGATATGTGGAATTTAAGAACTCAAAGGAAATGAAGGAAAGACATGGTGGCAGGTGCTGGGTGTCTGAAATCACAATTTCTGTGTGTGCAGCACTGCACAAAAGCATGCTAATAAAGATCCTTTTTTGTGTATAAATTAGGAGTTAGGAGCAGTAATGTCAAATGCTCACCTCGCCATGCTGCCCATATTTGATTTCATACATCAGGATCAGCCCATTTGGATTTGCAGGCTCCAACCACTTCAGGTAGACGGTGTTTTCCTCTTTTGCTTCCCATGATACTGTTCCTGGAATGTTATCTGCTCCCTCTGTAAAATATTCACAGGTGATGTGAGAACAACACCTATGACTGAAACAGGAACTTCAGCAAGAGTGGAAGAAAATGGAAAGTTCAGAATATTCTTCAGGTGCAGAAGTTCTGCAGCAAGAGCCATTCAAATCCAGGGAACAAGCTCCACTGGCCAAGGGTCTGCTGGAAATTAGCTCAGTCTGAACTACTGGTTCCCAGAAAATCAGTGCAGAGCATACAGCCCCACCAGGCATGGGCTCTGTGTGCCAAAAACCCCTGGTTATTAGCACCTGATTCTTCCTTCCCAACTCTCCCCAACACCAAAACAGTGCAGGGAGCTATTCCCACCAAATGGCTGCAAACACATCTGCCCCACTGACAGCCTTTTCCTAAAACAGTCATAGGAAATCCATCCCGATTTAAAACAGAGTCTCAGCAGCAATTCAGGAACTGCTTTATCCCTATTTAGTTCCTAATAATTTTACATGACTTATTAAAAACTTAACAGGACTGTGACGTGTGTTTCAGTCTGGACTGAAAAAATACAACCTTCTCCAAGATCTCAAAGATAACAGAAGAAAACAGGATTGTTTAGCCTTTAATTTTCAGAGCATGTGTTGAAAATCTGAGAACACTTCTTTCCTTTTCCCTGATCTCACAGATTTCCTTATTTCCTTGAAATAAGCAATACTTTTTGCTTTTTTTACTGACACAGCTGGATCTGGATTATGATAGCCTTTCCTTCCAGAAACAAAACAAAATTGCTACCATTCTGCATCCAATATCCCCAGACATCTGCTGGAGACAGAAGCTCGTTGCTGGATGCATATGAGCTTACACTAAAATCATCTCTATTCTTCTCAGAAGTACAATCTGCAAAAGTCCCAATGACGAGTACAGCATTCAATGCTTCCAATTTGAAGTAGTCTAGAGGCCAGGGATTGGGCACAAAGAAACACAGTATTCCTCCTGTTCCCAGGCTGGACAAATGCATGGTCGTACTGTGACAGAAGAAACATTTGGCAAACATTCCCACCAGCAAAACTCCAACATCTGCAAACAGTTCCGAGTGAACACAGCAAAACCAAACATTAGCAGAGAAACGTTGCTGTGGCTCTATTCAGCACACGGGGAGCTGAGGAACAAAACCTTTCAGCCCACCATGTCTGGGGGTCTCACTTCTATTGCTGGGAAACAGAATCTCTCCTAATTATCCTGGCAGTCAACTTCTCCCTTTCTCCAGCTACCAGCGCAGACTCAAACACATCATTCAGTGCACACAACACACCAGTCAAGGACACAAAATAAAACATCTTTGCAGCTCCAATTTATCCTATTGCCTGGAATTTTTTTTACTATACCCCAATGTAATTCTAACTGGTCTGGTAGAACCTGTCCCCCTGAGCTTGATCTCCGCCCAGGAAAGGCAGAGCTGCCCCTTTGAGCATACCTGAGGGCATCGTTCTGGCAAACACGAAGTTGGACGCGCTGCAGCCGAGCGTGTCGGCCTCATGGTTGCAGCTGTGGATATCGATGCGGTAAAGAGTGAAAGGCTGCAGATGGGAGATCACAGTTCTCTCCTTGCCATCCACCTTGGTCTCAAAGAAGGGATATTCCACCTCGCTCTCCTCCGTGTCGGAGGCGTTGGTGAAGTGCTCGGTCCCAGTCGCGTTCCTGCTCCGCGTGGCCAAGGTGGCGTTGGCGATTCGGAACACGTCCCTCCGCTTCCGGTCGGGCCTGAGGGGCAGACACAGGTACAGAAAAGGTCTCTTTAGAGAAAATCCACTTCTTCTCCAGAAAATCTATTTTCTTCTCCAGAAAACCGTGCCAAACACCCCAGTGAAACAGGCAACAGCTAATAAAAAAGCTAAATAAAGGAAACTGCAAAATAAGAGGAAAACTTTCTCTAAATCTGAACCTGTCACATGTCAGCACATCTCATTTCTCTCTGTTTTGGTCAGGAATCAACCAAATCTCTGAAGCTCACACTGCACCCCAAGATGAATGTGCAAACTTCTGACCTCACAAAAAAAACCAACCAGCAAAGAACAGCTTCACCGTTACTCAACAAGAATCCTGGATTTGTGTTTCATGACAGCGATGCTGACACTTGAAATAAAAATCAGATGCTAAAGGCTGAAAAGGTTATAGGGGGAAAAATTGTTTTGAAGCTTGCTGGATTAGCGAAGGAAGCTGAGCCTACTGAGAGTTAGCTTTGCAGTTGTGATGAAATTAGAATGTATTGCACTGAGAGGAGAAACCTTGGAAGGCAGCTGAAGGCCATGAAGGTTCACCACCACTCGGGTGGTCATCTGTGTATCTCTGCTTCTCTCACCCAAACAAAAGCTCTGCAAAGGAACAATCCTCCTACGTAAGAAAACTCAGCACTAATATTGTGTGGAGGCAAAAGTTCAATGAGCAGCTTTGCCTTACAGGCATCTGGGTGAAATTTAAGCAGAGTTAAGAAGCTGAGGATTTACAGCTACACCATTTGCTTTCTCAAGCCCAGGGAACTGCTGTAGTGAACAGCCCCAAGTGACAGGACAAGGATCAAGATACTCTGAGAACCACATGGATCAGGTAACCAACACCCTGTGGCCATACACTGGACCTGGCCCTTGGTCCTACCCCAGATCTGAGGCTGTTCTGTACAGGAGCACCAATTACACAGGGCAGTCTGGCTTTATTGCTCCTGCCCCTTTGTCTCCATGGGCTGCAGGAATGCTCAC
>NW_005054366.1:188914-211916 GCF_000277835.1 Geospiza fortis
AGGTAGAAGAGTCACACTACAAAATTTGGGCTTGAATCCTATCCCTGAAATCACTTCACTGTTGCCCATGGAACACCTGGCCAGTGCAACAGGTGCCAAGGGCATGAGGTGCAACAGCTCCACCAGAGAGCAAGTTACAAACCAGGCAAATGAGGCCTCCCTCGAACACACAACAGGAGGAAAGATGACTCAACAGGAGAACTTAATTCACTGTCAAATATATCATCTGAGTACATGCAGCCACAGAGCAGCACGCTGCAGAGAGAGCCAAGAACAGGCTCACTTGGTTTTGAAACCTTCTGGCAGAGGCTGGATGAATTTTTTTCTTTAGGAGCTCACTACAAAAATTTCCAAAATCCCTTTACTACGTAGTAAGTAGTCATTTTGACACTCCAACCACCATGTAAACCACGTCACAGAAATAAACACAGACAAGGAAGAATTTCCTAAGTTAGCAACAAATTGTTTAAGCAACACACAAGTGAATATCTTGTCAGTTAAGGCAATTTCATAGGACAGAAGCATTTGTGCCTTGTCTACACTGGTATCTATGGAAGTTATTAAACCTATTCACCCTGCTTACAATGTGTATTGATTTACTGCTTTAGCTCAGTGGAAAGAACAAACTTCTCATCAGCAAGAAGTTGGATGCCTAACCCTGAACTGATGAACATTTGCACAGATTCTGTGGTCAAAGCAGTGAAAATAAAAGTTCATTTTTAATCAACCGCAAAAGCATGTGCCAATGCAAGAACCCAAAAGGCCTGACTTTTCACTGCTTTTATGGGATGCATGGAGTTTCAAATCTTTGGTGTTATCTGCGGGTGGAGGGGACCACAGCCCTACCTTGTCTTTGGAGAAAAAGATGAAGGAATGCAAAACTTGGTGAAAACTACAGTGGTGTCAGGAAGAGAAAAGAGCTGCAGGATAACCACAAGGCAAAAGTAATTAAAACATCATGAGATTTTGACCTCAGTGCTTTTTGGTCAAGCAGCTTCCTGCATTCATGAAATGCAGAGATAAAGGCAAAAAACAAGCTCCCAAGGAAGTAAGAAAAAGTCTAGAGATAAAAACTTGAAAAATCATTTATTCTATTAAGGGAGAAGAAGGAGAAGAAATGCAAGACAAGAATTTAAAATAAAACTGTAAAAATTCAATCAAATCAAAAACACTTAAAAAAACTCGGGCTATTTAACAGCAAAGCTCACTCTCTGTAGTTCATGGCAATTTTAATGTTACTGCTCAGACTCTACGCAGAGCTTGTCCCATCCTGCTCATTAGAGAAACAAAAACCTTGAAGAATAAACTCATTCTCCTCTGGTAGTGAGTGTCTCTTCAGGACTAAGCAGAGTCCTGTTTGAAATCCACCACGGCACTAATACACATGGGGTCATCCAGAAGTTACACAAGAGATTAGATCAACAGACTTCTTAAACAATCTTCAGTCAAATACTTTCATGCTGCAACTCTTTCATAATAACCTGGACACAGGTAGAACACTGGAAACAAATACTACTATTGAGGCTTGCACTAACACATTAATTAACTTCTCCCTTGGGAAGGAGAGAAAAAAAATGACATCAAGTAACAAGCTACTTAGATTTGTCCCATGGAGATGTTTCACCAGCTCATAAACTTTTATTTCCCCGACATACAGTCTCTTAAAAGTTGCTTGGCTATGCAGCTATTGCTGAGCATTGTCCCTTATCTGCTCCTGCTGTTACAAAACACCCTAATGGCAGTAATTTAAGAGAAAAAGACAAGCTTTCAGGAAATTCTCCGTGACCTGATCAGTTTATTTGTTACTGAGTTCAAGGTTCTATGAGTTTTCTTGGAGGGGGGCAGGACAGCAAGAAAATTTGGGAGAAGACAACGCATTCTGAATTACAAATGTTTGGGGAAATAGAAAAACTTCCTTTTCAACAGACTTTCAAGTAGTTTAGACTTGACACATGGCTTTCAAAACTCCTCGCTGTGCTGCTTCATGAAGTCCAAAATCAGATCTTGTGATTTCCCACGGCTCAGCATTTCCATCATGATCAGACATGGAGGCTGTAACTTCCCTGCACCCGATCTTGGCTGCTGCTTCTCATCATCACTGCACAAAATGCTCAGTGTGACCCCAACACAGCTCAGGTAAGATACTTCACACCTCCCAAGAGAGGCATTATTTAGCTCCTCATTCTTTGGATAAAGCTAAGAAGCATTGCAAATATCAAGGTCTCAACCCCAACAAGTCAATCCAGCACATCCTTGAATAAAAGTCAAAAAAATCACAATGGAGAATGATATGAACCAGCATCAATGAGCAGCAATGCCACACTAGACTTGTCAAACTCAGGATTTGACCATGGACTTCCCCTGCCAGGAGGGAGAATGAGACAAGGGGCACCACTGAGATCTAACAGTGTATTAAAGACTGTAAGACAACAGCTGCACACTGTGTGCCCTGCCCCAGCATCCAATCACCCTAAGTAACAACACCTTACCAGAAAGATAAATTGGAAACTCAAGGATCAAAATCACCAATTAATTCAGTAGAATCTACTCTGTGTTGCAGCACAGAATCATTACAATTCCACTTAACATGTAAGCAGGTGTTTATAGTGGGAGAGTGGAAATATTTAATACTTCTCTGCAGTGCTGACCCAGGAAACACACAAGCCCTTTGCAATTAGTGCAGTGAGAAAAGGAAACCAGTTTCAATTCTGTGAGGCAACTGTGCCCTTAATTTCAAAGATAAACTCACATTAGAAGCACAAGCACTTAAATGGTTATTTAGAGAAAAATCACATCTGAAACACTCTGCCTCATGTTGCTTGTCTCTGAAACCCTTAGAGACAATGAGCTCCTTAAGTGACTCTTGAGTCTGATAAGAAACCATCACTGAAATCCTTGATCAATACAGGTAAGAACCCTTACTATGGGCTAGAATTGAAAGAAAGAAATGAAAATTGGCAAATAAGAGAAACTGCAAAGTAAAGCTGTGGAATGTCTCACATGAAAGGAAAGGTAATGTTTAGTGTTTCAGGTGTTTCTGTGTGCTGCCGTGCCCAGGAAACCTCTAGGAAATGTTAAAAGATGAAATTATCAGCCCTACCTCCAAAGAAGTGTCCAAAACCCATTACCTGGGGACAAAGATGGAGTTATGAAGGAAGTTCTCAAAGACTTTCCGGTACTCTGCTTCCTCCTTCTCCGCCTGCTTTTCTGCCTCTGTCTTGGGACAAGCACAACAAGGTCCTTTTTCTCCCCCACAGCCCTCTGGCTTGGTGGGCTCAGTGGCTTCTTCTGTATCAATGGTCCCATCAGCATATCTTCGAATTGGGACTTTATCTTGAAAGAAAAGAACAGAGATGGTTTCTTTCTCTCCAGATGATGGATACAGCAGCAATCCATATTTACCCATTCCCTCTACTGGCTGTTATTTAGCCCTTGCCAGTGAAGAGCCCTGGCAGGCAGAGTCCCAGGCATTTCCACAGATGGGCATTTGGTTCTCCTACCTTTGGAGCAGTAGTTGTGTCTGTACAGGTAACTGTCCTGAGGCTGCTGCTGCCAGCGCACGATGTAGTAGGAGAGGTTCCCATTGGGAAGAGAGGGAGGATTCCATTTCACAATCAGCTGGGACGAGGAGTTGGATGCTGAAATAACATCCAGGGGAATGGATGGCACTAAAGAAGGAAAAAAAAGAAAGAAAAAAGAAAGGTATTTAAATCTAGAGCACTCTACAATGTATTTCCATGCAAGCTTTTGAGTGAATCCCAATGCATTTCTATACTGCAAGGAAAAACACCACCTTATTTCAAAGAAAGGATTTTCTATTCATGCCAACAATTAAGGGTTCAACTGCAACCTAGTCCCAACCCAAAGTTGTACTTAAATTAATCTTTACAATGGAACAAAGCCTGCGATTCTAACTTCAAGAAGCTCCCATAGTTCCTAATGAAAGTAATATCTGAAAAAACAGCTGTAATTCAAATTTTAATACTACCTTCATAATTAATGGAACTGCTAGCACTATGCACATCATCTGCACATAAATTTTATCTCTGTACCAACAACAGAACTTATACAATAATGCACTGATCACACCTGCAGCATTATCAACCTCTCACCCCAGAGCCCAGCATCTCACCTGCAGCGTTGGTTCGAATATATATAATTTCACTTTTTGCTCCATGAATATGATGATTTTCCATCATTGTGAGGGTAACAGCCTTGACATAAATGGCATACTGAGTCCAAGGTTTCAACCCTTGCAGCAGAATTCCAGGATTGTTCTCTTTGTTTGGTGGCAGGTCAACATCAACCATATTCCAGCTATTGGAGCCACACGCATCTTGCCCATCATATTCTGTCACATTTTTGAATGGTCTGAAATATTCAAAGAAAAAAGTATCACAAATAGTTATTTTCTCCCAAAACGTGTCATATATGTATAAGAGTGCCTCGCTTCAAAGTTGCTCAATGAAACAAATAAAGCTTACTTGCTTTCCACAGCAGAATATACCAGAAAAAAAAAAAGCATTTCCAAGCAGTACAAAATTTGGAGTTCAGTTTTAGTCATGAGCAATACAGCAATGTTCTCCAAAAAAACTCTAAATTTATCTTGTTTTTTTACTGAAAACAGGCAGTGAAATGCTTCAGACATATTTGGACTTTAAATAAACATATATCAAACAGAAGCAACTCAAAACAGTTGTTGATAGTGGCCAAGCTTTTTACCATAAAGAACCCAAAGTTCCAAGACTGCCTTGACCAGGCCAGTGGGCTTTTTACCCTTTTATTTCCACACAATACAAACACATTTATACAGTTCTACTTTTCAGAAGTTGTAACACTGGTGAAAGAGCATACAAACTCTTGTTATTAATATCTGTACACTTGCCAGCACTGGCTTTATTGTAGAACATCACAATGATCTTTTCCAAGTGATGCTGGACATGAACCATTTGTGCTTCCATGTCTCACATCTTTGCTCCATGTATCATTACCAGCATTCCAAGCCTCCTTTTCACACCTTCAGACTGATTGGAGAGTTATTTTTGTGCTCATTAGGGTTTTTTAAAATTATTTTAAATCTAAGCCATTACAAGGATATTCAAAGGCAGAGGCATCTCCCAGGTAATTTGGATTTCTCCAATAACTGCCCCACACCTTCATTATCAAGAGATACTCATGTAGGAAATGACCAAAGCTGGACAGTCTAAATAACCCAAATTCAGACAATTCATCCAGGTGGCAGGGCAAACTCCTGACCTGGGATGCTCTCTAGTCAATTCTTTGACTAGAGAAAGCAAGTATCTCAGTAAACATGGTGACTTAGGAGCAGCTCCAAGTCAGACCTCTGAGAAGAGCCAAGCCATCCACCTTTCTCTTTTCTCAAATTTGAAACCTCCTGATGGATTTGCAATCCATTTGTAGGACTCATTCAAACCAATCCTCTTTTTAAAGAAGGCCTGTGCTCCACCAAGAAAAGAATCAGAACAAAAGCAAGACTTGAGGATGAAACATACAAACAGGATAAGCCTTCCCTACAGTAGGAACAGAATCTTCTGCCCTCCCTGGGACTGCCCTGGTTCATCTCTGATGACATCTACTTACGCCTCTTTGTAGTAAACAGTGAAGCTGATGAGGTCTCTGTAATCTGGAGGGCGATACCGCTCCCACGTCAGCTTAATCCGATTCTTGATCGTCGTGTTGGAAACAAAATGCAGAATTTTGCTTTCACCTGCAATGCAAAAGGACAGGATATGCCAGAGTTGGCATCACATCACCTTTCAGTGGTTTTTGCTTCTTAGATATCAGTTTTAGCTAATGAGCCTTTCCAGTAGCACCTATGACACCACAGGATACCAACAGCCTTTGTCTCTTTCCTCCTACTACATTTGAGAGCTTAAGGGTAAGCAGTGACCTTGGCAATCAGTTTAAAAAATGTTTGAGCCACTTGTTATTAATTTTTTTGAAGCGGATTTTCTTTAATGCATCATCAGAAAGCTCTTGAAAACTACTTCAGAGTTTCCCTGATGGAGGAATGGAAGCCCTGTTTATCCACAGGACTGGTTTTGGAAGCACTGAATTCATCATCTGGCTCCAAAGCACGCGCGGAGCAGTCACCGGCCTCTGTGTGCTCACTCTCCAGGACAACTTTTGACAACTACCATTTGTTTTTCTGGAGACTGAACAACATGGAAAAGACAAAGGAGTTTACATTCCCATTCATCAGAGGCTGGACCAAGAACGCCAAAACTCAGTTCATATACGGCACAACCATTTGATGGCAGCAGCTTCCAGCTACTCTTCTGAAGAGACCTGGATGGAAGCCCACAGCTTTGAAATGAATGGCTTCCCACTACCAACTCACTGAGCTTTCCAACCCAAAACAAAATAGCATTTTAAAAACTTAATTCTTGGATGAAGAAATTGTGTTCTGTCAACTGTGAGCTGGTTTCTAATGTTCCATAGAAGCTCTGAAAATAAAGAGGTTTTCACCCCCGTGTACACTGGCACTGTTGGTGCTATCTTTGCAAAGGCAGTTGAGCTTTTGTTGATTCTTTTGCCCTTCTCAGAGTCAGAAAGCTTTCTGTGCTGGTTTCTTAAAAAAGCAGGCAGCGGCTGGCACTGGCCTCAGTGGTAGTAAGGCCTGGCTGTGTGTCTGTAACTCCTCCAGGACTGCAAGGCTTTGCTCTATTGAACGTGCAAAGAATGGAGGGTGCTTACAACCAGGATCTGGGCCATCTGCGCGTCTGCATCGCGCCCAAAGAGACATTCAGCAGACTACGTGTCCTAGTTTTGTAAGCACCATCCACAACAAGGGGACTTGACTTATACACAAGATCCATTTTAGTTTACTCAGCTCCAAAAACACCATGAAGCGACCAAGGGGAAAATGCATTGCCAGTTTTAAGGTTTGAGGCGAGACCTGTAGGCATTCTTAATTCCTAGGAGAGAGATTGCTTTTAAACATTCTGTTTCACCTGGAGACCTGATGTGCAAGCCACCAAAGCCAAGAGAGGACTTTCCAATAACTCTGACCATTGCAGAATCCAAAATTAAATGCAGATATGCTCAGGCTTGAGAATACTGCAGAACAGTAAAAAGTGTTCTGAATTCAAAAGCAAGTAATTTGAAAACAAAGCAGAGCAAAATAAGTTTGAAACAAGCATTTCTAGCAACCAGGTACAATATTTGGCAGGAGCTTAAATGCAGCTGAATGTAACAGAAACAGTTTGCTTTGGTGTCTATGGAATTGTTATTCAGCAGCTTCCTTAGCATCAAGAAAAAATAAGTATCAGTGAAAGGAAAATCCCTATAATGATGCACAGTTACAAAGGAGACTGAGAAATTGCTCCTTGTTGGATACACCAAACTATTGGATTTCATTTCTCCTTTCCCAGGTATGCTCCTGTTGTTATCTGCTGCTGCTGTCACAAAACAGGGCATTTGGGAAGAAGTCATCTCCTGCAAGCAGGTTTTACAGATGAGATACGGACTGTGTAACCACATCATTTTCCACTCATGTAAAGGTAGCTTCACAGCTACAGTTTAAAGCCTGAGCAAGAAGAAGGGCTGAAATCCTCCTAAAATTGTAAATATTGCAATGGTCAGCAACAGGTCAGCATGTTGGGTTTGTTCTTGTGACACCCTCCAATGCAGTTGGCATTGAGATTTTTTTGTTTGTTTACTTACAAGAGGCTCTCTCCCCATTGTTCCTTGGATTTATGTCTCCTTTGCTCTGTCGTCCTTTGGTTCCTGAAACCTCCTCCATACGGTAAATCTCAGAAACACACAGTTTAGGATTAAATGCAAAGTACATTTTCCCCTCACTGATTGTCAAGTTATGATGGTTCCAGTCCCACAGCTGCTGAAGATTGTGGTTGTCAAGCACATAGAAGGAATAATTCCTAGAAGGAAATTTTTGAAGAAAAAAAATAGTTTAATTCACAGCTCATTCCAACAAATATTACTTTACTACAAGAAAATTTTGAAATACTGTGTTTGCTCCCTCTTACTTTAAATTGGTGTTCAGCAAAGGGCTTTCTTCTCTCCCATGGAGCAAGTTAACCCTGACTGTTTAGGGGGCAAGGAAATGAGTGTGACACAGGACTCCAAAGGTGACACCACACCATCTACACCCCACTCCAACGTGTTTTAAGAGTTGTATAGGAGCTGCGATGAGGAATATATAAATTCATGTCCTCTGAGCAGCAGATCTCTACACTGGATTTTCCATTTGGTGGCAAATGGGAAGCAGTAACCTTAGGTACTTTATGGAAGGAAAAGCCTTCTGGAGTTCTGACAATAAAACACAGTCATTAACACAGCTCTTGCTTATGTTTACAAAAGCAACTCTAAGAGTTTGCAAGTGAGGTTTCCTTGCCTTTCTGTTCTACCTCTTGGCCCAGTAAAGATTTCCTACATTCTGCCAAGTACAGCTGCACCTGTACATCAAAACCCAACAGCAAACAGTTGTCCTGACTGCACAGGATCCACACTTCAGAGCCCAGAACTAAACACAGGCAGCTGTGCTGAGCCCATTCCCTAAGCACAGCCCTGGAATAACATGCACATCCTTTATTTCCACAGATACTGTATACAAAGCTGTATGTAAAAGGCCTATTAAATATTATGAAAGCCCTATTAAATATTATGAAGAAATTCCTGGTACTACTCAATTTGGCTGAATTGGGGAAAAAAGCAGACATGCAACAGAAGCAAGATTGTAGGCTCTACATCAGCTGCAAGACAACACCTGCAGGGACACTGATATTCGGGATAGCAGGGACAGGAATGCACCACTGGGAAATGAGATAAAGGTCTGTGGAGCTGATGAACCTAAATCAAGATAACCCACCACGGCAGCATTTATTTCACTCTGCTGGGAAGTTCCCCCATCATTAACTACAGCAACACAAAATCCACTATTAACACAATGAAGCCCATCTTACACTGCTAAGACATTGCCAACAGAGCTACACTGGGCTTTCTACAAACCCTTCTAACTACAGTTTCTGCAGGAAAATGTGGCAAACAAACCACATGCCATATTATTCATTTATGGTTTTCCCATCAATTATTCCATTTAAAATTTAGCATTAATTCCTCTCTCACCCAACCTGAAACAAGAACTGTGCATTCTGGCTCCAATCTACACAGATTTGTCATTTCTTGTAATGCAGAGCATATTTTCAGAATAATGTGAAAGACAAGTTGTTTTTCTTATTTCCATCTGTCCCCTAATTACCCAGGACCTGATTTCTAATGAAGTTGCTTTATCTGGTACCACTTCACACAGATGCTGAGAAGAATGTGCTCAGTTAACAAGAGAGCAGACATGTTTGTGCTATAAATGCATTCTGCCAGTAGAGAACAAGGATGTTGAACTGCCTGTGGGATTTGACAGCCACCACCAAACCTTGTGTTGATTTCAAAGTACTGCACCTTACTAAAGTTCAGTGTTTTCTTGCCTTGGTTGAAAAGCTAAATATATGAGCTTCTGAAACCTCCATACAAACCCAGCCTCACACCTCAGTGTACAAACTATCCAGCTCATTTTTTCAAACTTCACTCACACACAGGCAGCTGAGAAACTCCCCCAAAATCAGCACTGAGCTGAGGAGCACCCCCATGGGAGCCTGCACTGCAGCCAGGTGTCACCACAGGTCTGGAGGGTGTCATTCATTCCCCACCCACCCTCAGCACAGGGTGCCTGTTCTGCTGGAATGCTGTGGTTAGATCAGGCCTTGCTGCTCTCCTGAAGACTGTCTGGATTCACCACACCCTGACAACAACTATCCCAGGAAAACAAGCCGTGAATTCCTCAGTGAGCAACCACACAACAGCTAGAGATCCTGTTCACGCCTTCCAACAGTCCTGACAGCTGATGCCTCTGCCTCAAAATGGTGTAGAAAACAGGGGGAGGTTGTTTGGATTTTATAGGCTGTCCCCCAGTTTGCTGCAGAGGTTGAAACACAACATCAGAGCAGGACAGTGCCCCAACTGAAACTCCTCCTCTGTCATCATCTGGCCACTTGCTCCTGAAGGCCACACACTGCTCATTTTCCAGTACCCAACCTGGGATGCTCTGGGATGTGCTGCCTACACACCATCCCTGCACACAGCAGGGAACACACAGACCCCAGCAGAGGATGGAGGGGCCTGGCAGAGTCAGCACCAGATGAGAGAACAAAACCCTGAAACAGAAACTGAGACCCCTCTGGCAGCACATCTCCATCTCAGTTTCCCTACCTGCAAGGAGAAATTACTTTCTTGCTGTGGAAGCACATTCACTACAGACATGGTTTTCAAAAGAGGCAATGAAAACTCTACAGACAAACAAAGCAGATTCCCTCTAAACTTTCCACTTTCCATGATAACCAAGGCAAGCAACAGCAACTGAATAAGGAACAAAACATCTGAAGTGCTGTTTTGTCAGTCCAGTTCAATAAATAAAAGGACAGTGGCTGTGGGGTCAGTCATGAAATGAGCAACAATCATAATGGGCCTTAAGTTACCCCCTCTCTCCCCCCTTAAGGCACTGCTGGCACAAACAGCTCTTGTCCCAGCAGCCCACTGCTTTCCAGGTTAAGATCCCACTCCTGGTCGTTCACAGCTCTGCCCAAGTAATTGTTCAGGCTCAGTCCTTCCTTGTCAGGTGCCTACTTCCACCTAAGTATTTTTGGACATGTTATTTAGACTGTGGTAATGCCTAAATTATGCCAGGCATCTTCCAAGCAAAGAGACTGCCCCTGCCCCTTAGTATGTAACTGCAGTCACTTCCTAACACAGGGGAATTATAGCACAAGCAGCTCTTTACTATAGATCTGGTTTACCTCCCCACTCAGCCCCATTTCCTTCTTCAAAGCTGCACCTACTTACTTCTCTGTTTGGACCCTCACCACACCTCAGCATCCCACACCATGCAGGGATAAAAACTTTTGCCTTGACAAACTTTTACCATCATAGGAAAACAGGAGTTATGTACAGCAATAAGTATCACATGGTGAGTAATTATAGAAGCAATATAATCCACAGCAAACATTTCAAGGGATCAACTTTTCCTGACCAGTCTTTTGCATGCTCAGTAGATAATCCATGTAATGCTAACATTTCAGGGAGTCGCAAACAATTGCAACTTGCACTGTGTTTCACTTCCAGTTGCACTCCCTGGCCAGTAAAATTCTTATTTCCTTTCAGCTGACTTCTCCATAAAATTCTTCTAAAACCCAACAGTAAAGAACTACAAAGAAATCCAATTGTTTCTGAAGACACTCTTTTGTCAAAGAGAGCAAAAAGAACAAACAAAACTGCTTCATTGATATAAAGAATCTACCTAGAAAAACCTAAAGTGAAAAGCAACAGCAAAGGTACCATAAAATACTTGTCATATACTCAATTTAACATGCTGATTTGGACAGTAATGCAAATGAGCAATGCTGTGCAGAGGTGTTCATGAGGAGGAAAACACTGCATATTAGTGGAAGAGGAGAGTCCGTAAATGAAAGTAAATGGGTTTAAGGAGACTTATTCTCCACAGTTTTCTATTAAAGCGAAATTGCATCCACAAATATCTGAACACTTACCCATCCACCTGCTCCTCTCCCAGAATGTACCGCAGGTTCTTCAGGAAAGACAGGGAGACCAAGGCATGGGAATGCCGGATCTTCACATACCCCGTTACTGTCTCTATCAGACCCATAAAATTCTCCAGTTCTGAGGCAATGTTACCTACAGTGAGAAAATGATAACCATTATTGTAACAGAATTCACAGCTTTGACTATTCCGAATATTCTGCTTCGTCCAGCAGTAGCTCAGTAAAAGATAATGTTTGTACTTGCTGCTTTTGAAAATGAGAGACACTGGTTTTCCTCCCCCAGAACAGCTGCCTGTGCAGCCAGATGGTTGAAGGGCAAAATAAAGCCACAGAGTAGCAGTGGGAAACCAGTCTTGCTTTTCCATACTGGAACACCTGATTTTTCCATGGGCACTGCCCTCTGAAGCCAGCACCAAATGGTGAGCCAGCATTCTGGCAGGGATGAAAAGACCCTTGTGTAAATGCACACACCATGAGATGGAATTGCTCTTTGGGTATGGAGCAAAGGTCAGGCAGAAAGCTCCACTGGAAAACAGAGAATGAGACTGAAGATGAAGAGAAGAGGGTATGTTCCTGGTCTGCTCTGGGTCACAGAGCACTGCTTTCCATGACCTGAAAAGCTACAAAACTGAACCAGTTGATGAAACAGCAAAGATAAAAGCATCAGAACATCCTCCTGCCATGAAGCATGTTCCAGATAACTCACTTTCCCATACCAAATAATCAGATGCTCTTTGGCACTCTAAAATAATGCTTAAATAAAAAAATAAAAAAACTCCCACACGTTTGCCCCAGCTAACTGGAACATTTCCCCTAAAGGAAGATTGTACCTGGAGCAGTGGGACCACAAATTAAAAAATCCACATGCTGCTGTAACCAAACCCTGGAACTTTCATTCAGCATGAGGCAGGGAATCAAACAGATCCCAATCTTTCAATCCTATTCATGAAACTAAAAGGGACCTTCCATAGGGACATACCAGTCCAATAAAAACTAACAACAATTTTTACTCTGCTTTTAAGAGCTCATCAACTGTCAACACCTCCCTGGCTGATGAATCACTGCTCTGACAAATTTAATCCATTGCTTGCTCAAGACATGTGACAGAAGTTGCCTGCTCACTAATGCTGACCATCCAGCAGCACAGTGTTAGGCTTTATAAGAGCTCTCAGCACTCTGGATTCCCTACTCTAGCAGAACACCACACCTTGCCTTAAAAAGTGAGGTTCTGCAGTCTTACAATGCCACGTGACAAGTTATTTACCTATCCAGATGCAAGGACTTTCAACTTTTCCACCTTCTTGGGCCTTTATTACCCCTTTGGGACCACTGCTCATCTGACTGCCTAATCCTGGTTCCTTGTCCTGCCAAAAACCCTAACAAAAATACCAGCTTTCCCTGGGAGCTGCATACCCATTCCACCCACGTGGGGCAGGACGGTGCTGCAGAGGGCCAAATCAAACAGGAGCACTGCTCTGGGCCTGGAAAGCAAACAACTTGCTGAGTTTTTAATGTTCTTATCATCACGCTGACGACAGAAGGAAAAATGTGAAAAGCAGCCTTATCAGGGTTCCGAAAGAAGGGCGATCACTTACTGCCACGGCGGATGTTGATCAGCAGATTTCCCTTGAGAATTGTGCATCCCTGCAACATTTGTGCTGATGTGACTGAGTCAATGGTCTTTGTTTTTCCATCCTCACAAATTTTGGGGCAAGGCCCCTCACAAGGGCTGCAGAACATGCTGTGAGGAAAGAGAAGGATATTGAAAATAAACAGTGATATACAACTCTGAGTCTACAGACTGCTCTGAGCTGAATTTTGGAAGATATTTCCCTCTAAAGCTTTGGCAAATCCTCCAGGTCAGAATGAAAGCTGTCATGCTTGTTCAGGATACTCTTGCCTGCTGCACTCCAGAGAAGCTGGAGGATTGTACCTCATACAGGGACCTATACCCACGGTCTGCCAGCTTGTGGAAGGGTCTGTGGTCCTTCCAAAGTCAAAGGCACCCCAGGTAAAACCCAGTGCCCTTACAACTGTGCATTTACTCCAACTGAATTGCTCCCAGGAACCTCTCCCCTCCCATTTACAAAAGCAGCCTCAGAGTGCAGGGAGGTTTCAACACAAAATAGGCCAGCCAAGAACTGGAGATGGGAAAATACTGTTCACAGTCTTATAAAGTTGTCTGTGTCGATGTCCATAAACCAATATTTAAAGCTCTGCACTAGGGAATTCCATGCTCCTGGCCATTTAACTCAGAAAGACAACTGTGGGGACACACAGTCACAGGAGGGATGTGGAGAAAGTGAGCAGTCAATTAGTCACTACTTCTTACAGCTTAAGAGGCATTAAAGCAGCAAGTTTAAGGAAACAGAAGATTGTGTCTTGATGCAAGGACAACTAAATGGCAACAGAAACTGGGAGAGGAAGGCCAGAAGTCTAAGCAGGTTCAAAATGGGTGATACAGATGGAAACATCAAGAAACACACATTCCCAAACACAGAGGAACCAGACTGCCAGAAGCTGGGAGGCAACACTGAAACACAGGCTCACTTCTCCTTACACTCACAGGCACTCAGAAGCATTTTTACCAGCCAAACTCAAGCAACAAGAACTCAGGGCAGACCAGCCTTTGGCTGCAGGAGCTTTTTAAATGCTCCATGGTTTTTTTCCTACATATTCATCTCGAAGTTGGACACTTCATGTGTGCACAATACAGGCCCTCTGATCATTCTTCCTAGTAAATGTCTTTCCTCATTGAAGGTAATTTTTATTTTCCAATTTATTCTAGCATTTTACTTAGTATTTCACAATTACTTACTCCACCTAGTATCACTTTAGAGAGGAAAAATAAAAATTAAAAAAACCCAAACCCAGCTCCAAAGACAAAGGCTTCTGCTGACAACACTGATGGACAGAGGCTTACTATTTATTTTTTTTTAAAGAAAGTGAACCCACTTTCCTCTGAGGCTTAAAGAAACATGTAAATTGATAACAGTTTTCCATGCATAAACCACAGCAGAAAGAAGCTCCTTTTCTAAGTAGTAAGCTCCTATTTCAAAATCCTGCTCTTTAACATGCCACAAACCACTAAAAGCTGCAGACACAAGAAAGAGGATTCAACTAAATGTACAAAGAATGCTGGAAATGCTTTCCATTTGCAACTATTTGTTAACAGCACCTCTGGGGAACAGAACATTCACTAGCCTTGAGTTACAGCTCCTTTCAATCTCTGCAGAGAGCACAACACCGAGATAAGACAGGATGGCCGCGCACTCCAGCGTAAGCGGCTCAAAAAGCTGCTACTACAAGCTCCAGGAGATAACAAAAGCTGCATTTCTCAGGTGAATATCTGGATTTGGGCAAAGGCTGTGTTAAGTTGCTTGTATCCAAATGCCAACTGGAGACTGCCTGGAACAGATGGATGACACGCACACGGAGACACACAACTGCTGCATCACCACAATCACCTTTCCAGAAAACACAGCAGCCTACAAAGACATCTTTTAGCATAATACTGAAGCACTACAGATTTTAGAACACTGACTATCCTTTACTGAAAGTCTGTGATTTCCAAGGGACAGTAGTCAATGAAGGCTGCTTGCTTAAACCACTGGAAATTACAAAGATCACAAGCAAACATTGCTCCAACTGTTAGAATTAAATAACAGGAGGAGAGTGACAGTCATAAAAGAAATTATTCTGTGTGCTGCATTATTTTTGCCACCATCTATATGATTACTTCCTTCTAAAACACCATTGTTATCTCCTGGAAATAGTGAAAAAAGGGAAATTAAATTAAATACACTGAAGAATACACATGTCTAAAATGCAGGCACACATAAAGCAAATGATATGCAAGGCAAGGTAACTCCTATGGTTTTTTCTGTGTGACAATGGTCATCATCCATCTCCAACCTTGGGCTTCACTTTTGCTTTGTTACTCTCTACTTGGAGACCTGGTTCTGCATGGCATGACCTCCTCCAGCCATTTGAAGAACCTGAGCCCACTGAGGCTGCACAGGACCGCACACACCCACCAGGTGGATTCCTCATGGAAAGGTTTAAGTCAGCTTCTACCAGGGAGCCACAAAATCCCCCACTGAAATTCCTGCTCCTACATCCTCCCCTCTACCCCAAGGAATTTACACCCCCAGCTGCCCTGAACAGGGAGTGGCAAGCCCACAGAGGACGAGCAGGCAGAAGCTGCGTTACCTTTGGCTCCCGTTGCGGATGAAGCCCGAGGGACACTCGGCCATGCACTCGTCGTTGTGAATCACAAACTTCTCGTACTCGCTGGCATCCGTGGCGGGGACTTTGGAGCAGAACTCCCTGGTGACACAGCGCCAGCCCTCGAACTTGTAGGTGTTGGGGGGGCAGGTGGGCAGGCACACGCCCTCGTAGTAGTAGTTGCGGCAGGCCACGCACGCCGTGTTGTTGTCGGGCGCCGTGCAGCTCCCCAGGCACTCGGGGTGGCAACACTCGTTTTGGTCTGTGCAGGCTCGCTTCCCGCACGAGCTGGGGCACACTGCAGGACACAAAGCAAGGCAGCATGAGCATCATCTGTTGGGGTGGGTGGCACTAGAGAAGAAACTCCATGGCGATTCATTCCCTGCGCTCTAGAGCATCTCGGAAAAGAAACCAAACCCACTACTGTAAAAAGATTCTGGTTTTCTCAGCTTTATTTGCCTGAAAGTATCTTTTTCTCAGATCAAATTTATGACATGAACCAAGTAAGTAATAAAGAAAACTGCTGAAAGCAAGATCAACATAAGGATAATGGAAACAGGCAGTACTGGAACCTTTTCCATAGCCCTAGTATTATGGACAAATTTTTTTTTTGGCATGCTGACTTATTGTCTTTCTAAGCATTTCTTGCCTTTCCTATCTGTACTTCAAATTGGTCTTTTATTGGCAAGAAAACAAGCTTCCTTCAAAACAACTTAATTACACTTGTAGAAGGAAGCACTGCTCTGTGCAGCACACATGGTTGGGCTGACCCCAGTGTAGCATCCCAATGTTGCTTATGTGTGCAAAATGCGGTTTAATAAAGTATCAAATCATCATCCACATCAAATACCGAGGAATTATGGAGCTACTATTTTCCCCCGAAGAGCATAACAAATTTCTGCCTTATCCTCAAATTCTGGGTTCACAGAACAAAATATGAAAGGGAGGGGAAAAAAAGGGGGTGCAAATTTATGGAGACATTTGTTTTTATGTGAAAGCATTTCAGCTTGGAAGACATGAACAAAGAGCAGAATCCTCAGCAGCCGAGCTCACCACTGCTAGATCAAAAGAAGTGGCAGCATTATATTTATGTAACAACAGCATTTTGATTACAGCACTCTATGGCCTTTTAGCCACATGAGCCGTGTGCCAGAGGCTCTGGAAACACACAGATTGCAAATCTGGTTTGCATTAAGTGGCTGTTTGCCACTTTCTAACTTAGCTAAAACACTGTATCAGTAACAACAGCAGAAAACTGGATTTCAGTGGTGCCACTACAGAGACATCCAAGTGAAGCAACACAGACATTTAAACTGAATGATTTCAGCAGAAAGCAGAGAATAGGGAGAGAAGTTAACATCCCAAAATGACCACTGAAGCGGCTGATGAAACTCCACACGAACTCTTCATTGTGATTTATCTCTCAGTTTGCAGCTACGGTGTTGTTTTAATGCAGGACTAAGCAGCCTAAAATTTTAATGCCCTCTTCTTCCCATAAAGTCCAGGCTCTCCAGTTTTTACAGTCCCATTCAGCGGAACTCCACCATTTTGACACAGGACAAAATGTTCAAGACTGCTATTAAGCAATAATAATAAGAGTAATAACAACAACAAAAATTCCCCCACAAAAAACCCACAAAAACCCCCATTGCTCAGAGCTCTGCATCCAGGATATTAACACCTTATACTGACTTTTGATAATAAAAGAGCCATTTTCTGACAACTTGAAGTAGTGCCCACCTTGAAAAGGACTTGTCAAAATGCCATTGAAGAATTTTGGATTTCTTGTCAGAATGATTCTATATCGACTCTGATTAATTTTAATCACCTTGTTTTGAAATAGATGGAGGGGGGAGACTGTGAGAACAAGGAGGTGGGACCATGAGCACTGCTTGTACCTGCTCAGGTACCACAAGTATCCTAACTATCACATGAAAACCAAATTAAGAAAAATTTTGCAGAGCTGTGTAATTACAGAAAGCAGGAATGTAGAAGCAATCACTGCTAAATAATTCACTGTCTGAAGAGGCTGGATGATTTTTTCTCTTGAAAAGGAAACAAACCATATACAGCAAACCCATATACCAAAATAAAACATGCATGCAGGTGTGTATTCTCTTTTTGACTGTAATCTGCACCAGTGCAAAAGAAGTCTGCCCAGATGCCACCTTAGTAAGGCATCACAAATTGCCTTTCACCTTAAGGTACACAGGACTTGCATCTGGCACTACTAAGGGATTAAATAAAAAAAATAAATCAGTGTGTCTTGCTAGCAGATGGACTGCTGTGCTGAGTGGGTGCCAGAACTCAGATTTCATGTGGTAGCTACATTTCCAGTTCAAAGCCCTACTAAAAAAAACACACACACCCCACCCCATGCCTCCAGAAAGTTCATTACTGGATATATTGATTAAATACATCATTTCTTTGTTTTCATCTGAACAATCTGCTGGAAAACAAACACTGCTGTACTAAGTATTGGGATAAACATAGATTAAGTTTGTTTCATTCCTGGGAAAGACTCCTGTATTCCCTTAATGCCTCTGCCATTCATGAGCAGTCTGCTATAAAAATAGGATTCCCTGCATCTCCTGCTAAATCTGCTGACTCTAGTCTATGGAAATATAAATTGGAACACAGAAGGATACACAAGTTCACATGAAAAAGGCAATCAGTGAAACAGGTTTTCAAAACTATAGTAATATTTTAATCATTTTAACGTGAACTCTTGAAAACTTTATAAAGATAATTTTTTAAAAGCTCAGCAGCCTCGCTTTTTCCTCAGTCCTATTTTCTGCTTGTTCTTGCTAACGTTGGCAGAGTTTTCAGCCTGGAGACAATACGGGTATCCTGTTTCTTTGAAGAGGCAGAACAAGAACTTCTGTGTGTGTGTGTAGGACATATTATCAACAACAAAAAAGCCTTATCTGCCTTACACGCCAGCTCCCTCAGATATCTCTGTTCTAAAAACCTTACTAAACAACAGTGGCTGACCTCACAGGCCAGACCCATCTATCCTCCCCCCACCCTCCCAAACTGTGCTCCTTGGGCTCCTAGATTTGCACCAAAACATGTAAAATGCACGTTCCAAATAATCTGGCCAAAAAAGTGCCCTGCAATACACTCAGTAACTTGTTGACTTTATTCTGCAGGAACATTAGAGACACAAACAGGAGCAAACAGTGGGCAGAAATCTGGGGACAGAACTTATCAGCCAGGTACAACAGTGTCTCAGAACATGAAGGCTGATGACGAATACAAAAAAAAAAAACAATCCCCCGAACAAATCCTTGCTGACAAGCCCAAGGGCAAAAAATGCTTAATTGTCATCACATGGAGATACCAAAATAATGGAAAATTTCACAGACCTTGGAGGGCAGCCATGGGAGGAGGAAGTCAAAGCAAGATGTGGAGAAGGGCAGACCCTTAAGTACTTTAATAAAGAGATTATGGAGGCCTGACTAGACCAGCACCCATTTACATTTAGGCAGTGAAAGAGGTGTCAGATCTTCAGAGAAAGACAGTACAAGACTATCAATAGCCACAAATCCAATTTCCCAGAGCAAAACCAACCACAGAACTTTCACTGTCCATCCATATTTCACCTTCTCTCTGATTTCTTCAAGTGAGTTTTCCCTGCCAACAAATATTTTCCAAGTACTTTTAAGATACTATGATCACTGATAAAAAAGAAAAAAAAAAGGCAAAATTTTTTATTCCAAGATGCCTGTTTACTGAGCAAATCAGAATCACACCTGACATACATCAAGGGGACACCTTAAAACCAAACGCAAGAAACATCTTAGAAACACAAGGAGCCACAAGAGAATCTGACTCAGAGACTCATTATCCTCAATTAAAACCCCCAAGATGCTAAACCAGAACTGCAAACACAAAGCAAGGTTTGGAAATGCTGAAACACAGCTCTGGGGGGGGGGGGTGAATTTAAAAAGCAAGCAACAAATCATCTGCCTGTATTTACAAGAGTTCCCTTTTGGACAGGCTGAGGCTGAGGAGGTGGCAGTAAGTTTGTCTGACATCTAATCCCTGCCTGCTATGCGGAGTGTGCACCACGCCAGGGCTCGCCGCAAACGCCCCGCGTTGACATCACGGCTATCGCGCAGTTTGGGCAGACAAAGTGTTCTTATCATCTCCAAGACGCCATGACTTCAGCGATGCTGGAGCAGAAAAATCAGGTGAATAAACAATCAGTCACAGGGAGTGAAAATGCAGCCAGAGGAGGAAGACTCCTGGCAAGCAGAGGCGCCGGCCTCGGCCAAGGATGGCACCGCGCCAGTCACATGCGGGCGAGCAAAAGGTTGCCAAGTGTGGGATAAATATTTTTTAAGGATTCTTTCTCTCCTTGTAAAGAGATATTTGATCTTTCTTTGGGTTTGGGGTTCGGTTTTTGGGGTTTTTTTTTGTATACTCTTTTTGGCTTTTTAGAGCATCCTTCAGATAAAATAATGCTTCAGAAAAAAAAAAATAGGGGGGAATAAAGCACCTCGCTTTGAGTAGAAACCAGAGGAGGAAGGGAGTGTTTTCTCCTGGCCAACTACTGAAAAAAATTAGCTGTCTAAATTTATCCACAAAGACAGAAAAATACAGCCACTTTTGGAATGTTAATCCTTCTACATGACAGGATTTTAAAAATATTGCATTTTAATGGACTAAACTTTGGTACGGCCTTTCAAACAGCTGACTTTAAATGCTCAAACAGCCTATACAAGACCTGATTTCTTTTGCCCAATATTCTGTGAGAATAGAGAGACTGGAGAGACATTACTCAGAAAATCCAGTTCCAGTGATTCATGCTCAGGGCTGGAATCAAAAAGTACAGAATAAAAGGAAATACACATATTAAATACATGCAGTAGCGTGTTCTGATCACAGAAATATGGGCAAAAGTCATCTCCAAGGCACTGAAGAGGCCGCTCAGAGCAGTTGTGTAAATCTTTCACAGAAACAACCATTAGCAGCATATCAACAATGGTGTAGTTTTTTCTTATTTCTTTTCCCCCATCTCTAAAACTCATTATCTCATATTCAGTGAAATCCTACAGGCAAAAAATGCTGCCATGTCGAACCACCTTCTAATAGTTAAGGTACACAGTCTGGCAGTTTTTGACATTAACTGCCAGATCTCAAAAGTTCAGTGCAATCCAGCACTGATCTAGGACCTGAAAGAGATCATCTCCTCCTTTTAAACCTCCAGTATATAGAGTCATGTCCACCAGCAAAATACTTGGATACATACAAACTTACACCAAAAGGGCATTAAGTGTATGGCCCACAAGCTATGTCTGACTCGAGATCAGTCATGTGTTTCCATGTTTAAACCCTAGTCACTACCAACCCATTTTTATCCCTGGGACCTTTCCAAGGATCCTGAAATTATTCTGAAGTTGTTCAGGGAATTATTTTCTTCCCATTACACCTGGTCAGCCTCCACACAAAGCTTTCTGGTCTCTTGCTTCTTGGTATTTCTGTTTGTCGCAGATGCTGTATATGCCTTTATCCCTGCATGAAGGAGTGGGTGTGATGAAGCATCCAGAACCTCAAAATAACCTCAGTGGATGTGCCCAGCCTGATATCAGCCCACTAACTGCACAATTTTTAATCATATGAAAGATTGATCAAGGAATCTGTTCTTGCATTCCCCTCCTCAGGATTTTACAGGTGAAAAACAATACACCGCCAGTTGTGCAGCAGTTGGAGCCAAGTGCTTGGATGGAAGCAGTAGATGGAACCTGTAGATTATTCTGGAGCAAAGGAAGTAGAAGAAAGGAGTGGGAGACAGGTTAGGAGAGGAAGGTCCAACAGCTGGAAACTCTCAGATTCCACCAGATGCAATGAGGTCTATAAAGCAGAGAGGAAACATTCATCATTCAATGAGCATATTCCAGTTGGATACACCGGAGTTTGATACCCCACACAACTCTCTTTTGGCCACCTCTCATTCATTCCTTACCCTAGAAGTTATACCAAAACAGCTTCCAGGCTTCCCAGCTGTGATACAAAACAACATGTGTGCCAGATCCGTTTTACTCAGAGCAGAGGACTTGGGGACACTCTTTGGCACTGCGAAACTCCCACATCCCTTCAGCTTTCTTCAAATGAAGCAATCAACCCTGCTAAATGCTCCAGCGTTACAGGAACTCCCATCACACCAAAATGAGAGCAAATGGAAACCTGAGTGAAGAAAACAACCACCTTATCCCACAGTCAACAGGAACCCATGGACAGCACAGGTAGTGCATGTCTGCTCCCAAGTGCGTAAGGAAGGTGCAAACAAACACGAGTTATTGACAAACCCAGGCAGCACAAATTGCATTCTCTTTCAAAACAGTTTATGTTGCCCAGCACAGCCCAGACTGGCATCATTGCAGCTGGCACTCGGGAGAATGAGGAAAAAAACAAGTCCATTTAGTCCCTTCCACGGCAGTATGAATTCAGCACATAAACAAACCCCACGGAGGCAGATACACAACCATCTCTGGGGACCTGGGGCCAGTTGCACTCTATCTTCAACACTGGGTAAACAAACTGGCTGGGAATGTTTTACCATCAGTACTGCACTGTTCCAGAAACATTTCCTCTACGCACAGGAAATTTCCCACTGGAAGATGCAAAGCAGAACAGTAACACTGACCAGAGTGGGGATGAAGGCAGGAACATGAGGGTCCCCCCGTGGTGGTGAAAGCTGCTCCCCATCCACTGCCATCCCCCCCCACTCACTGTCACAGATTCGTCCACATTCCTAAAGGGACAACTGAAGTTCCTGAACTCTGCAATAACAGATAAGGAAAGCAAAGTGCTGCTGAGGAACAGCTCTGAGGCAAATTATTTTTCCTTTTGCTGCAGATTACGAGCGATATATTGGGGTTTTACTTGTTCTTGCTTAAAGCTAGATTTAATCTGCCTGTCTTCCAAATGCTGCAAGTGTAAGGCAATAAGCTTTACAGGATTTAATTAATATACTGCAAGCAAGGAGTGCTGGTCAGCCATCTCCTGGCAAAAGCCCAGCTGGAGGAGGACTACTATTCACATTCCAGATTTATTCTAAAGGAGGAAGACAGGCTGATAACATTATCACACTGGCCTAAATTATGTAGTTCTCTTAATGCTGAAGGATCACGGCAGTTTAATCCAGGGCAAACAAGAGTCACTGGTTTGGAGGGACT